>NC_088353.1:29407500-29625000 GCF_036884655.1 Musa acuminata AAA Group | reverse complement strand
GGATAGGCAAGGAGCATCATAATGGCTTCTAATCTTGCCACAAGAGCGAAGGTCTCTTCGTCGTCGATACCTTCTTCTTGGTTGAAACCTTTGGCCACTAATCTAGCCTTGTTTCTAACCACGATACCGCATTCATCTTGATTGTTTCTAAAGACCCATTTAGTACCAATGGCTAAATGGTCACTAGGTCCAGGAACAAGCTTCCATACCTCATTCCTCTCAAATTGGTTCAATTCCTCTTGCATTGCAATAACCCATGAATCATCTTTTAAGGCTTCGTCAATATATTTAGGTTCAATTTGAGAAAGGAAGGCGATGTTAGCACAAAAATTCTTGAAGGAAGAACGAGTTTAAACCCCATTTGATATATCTCCTATAATTAGCTCCTTTGGATGAGGATGAGCATCTACAAACTTCCATTCCTTGGGTAAAGAAATTTCGGAAGAAGATACACCCAAGTTGCTATTTTGAGGAGGGGGTTCATTTAAATTCAAATTATCAAAGCCAAGATCATCATCAAAATCATTTTTCTTTAACTCAAAAATTTTATTAAAAACTACATGAATAGACTCCTCTATAACTAAGGTTCTTTTGTTAAAAACACAAAAAGCCTTAGAAACGGAAGAGTAACCAAGAAAGATGCCTTCATCATATTTAGCATCAAATTTTCCTAAGGCATCATTTACATTCAAAATAAAGCATTTGCAACCAAATACTTTAAAATAAGAAACATTTAGTTTTTTGTTATTCCATAATTCATAGGGAGTTTTTGATAGAGATGGTATTATTAGAACCCTATTCATGACATAGGAAATCGTATTAACGGCTTTGGCTCAAAAATACTTAGGTAGACTATGTTCATTTAATATGGTTTTTGCCATTTCTTGTAAATTTTTATTTTTTCTTTCAACTACCCCATTTTGTTGAGGATTTCTCGGAGTGGAGAAGTTATGATTATATCCATTAGATTCATAAAAACTTTGGAAGTCACGGTTTTAAAATTTGCCACCGTGATCACTCCGAATTGATGAAATCATGAAGCCTTTTTCATTTTGAGTAACTTTACAAAATTTAGAGAAACATATGAGACAATCACTTTTGTAAGCCAAGAAATAGGTCCAAATATATCTACTATAGTCATCGACGATTATGAAGGCATATTTGCTTCCTCCTATACTTGTTATGTCAATTGGTACAAATAAGTCCAAATGGATCAATTGTAATGGTCTAGTAGTGCTAATTTGATATTTTGGTTTAAAACTGGTTTTTATTTGTTTATCTAGTTGACACGCATCACATACTTTGTTCTTAACAAACTTTATATTGGGAATCCCTTGTACTAACTCTCTAGATGAGATCTTAGCTATTAGTTTTATACTTGCATGGTCTAATCTCGTATGCCAAAGCCAAACATCATCATTTAAAGCGGAGAAGCACATTTCATTACTTAGTTCGTCATGGTTGATGGTATAGACATTATTTTATTTTAAAGTAATCATTGACATGTTATTGTTTGGTTTTTTAATAATACACACATTAGATTCAAATCTAACGATGTAACCTTTATCGCATAATTGAATAATACTTAAGAGATTATGTTTTAATCCATCAACTAGCAATACATCATCAATTGAAAATTTTAATTTATTACCTATGGTTCCCTTGCCAATGATTTTACCTTTATTGTTATCTCCGAAGGTGACGTACCCTTCTTCTTTGCTAGTGAGCATAGAGAAATGAGATGGATCTCCAGTCATGTGTCTTGAGCATTCATTGTCAAGATACCATCTCATGCTCCTAGCTTACGAATTTATCTACAAAAGAGGATGGTTTTTAGATACCCATTTGATTTTGGGTGCCTCAAAAATTGATCTACCAATTTTGTTATTCATCATTGAACTATTTATAGTTCCTTTAAGAACCTATATCAACTTATGTGTACTAACTTTCTTAAATAGACATTTGTAAGCAACATGTCTGGATTTACAACAAAAGTTGCATTTCAAACGAGGTGAAACATGTAATGTGGGTCCTTTAATGAAAGTGGTAGGATTTTGGTGAGATCCTCTCACAAAACCAATTCCACTTCTATTTGTGACGTGACCCTTGTTTGCAAGGATTATGTCCAATCCCTTGCTACGGACCTTAAACTTGTTTAAGATCCCTTTAAGTAGCAAATTTTTATTTTTTATTGCTTCTAAGTGTTCACACTTAGAGCATGGAGGAGTTTGAAGATTATCAAGCTTATTTTGTAGTAAGACATGCTATTTCTTTAATAGATTAAACTTCTTACTAATAGTTCTACACTCATCAAATAATTCATGAAAAGCGATAGAAAGTTCATCGAAAGATAAATTTTCATTAATTAAATCACATACCTCTTCTCCTAAAGTCATTAGCGTGAAGTTTGCCTCCTCTTTGTTGCTAGCTTTTTCACTTTCGGAATCACTTGAATCATCCCAAGTCGCTTTTAAAGCTTTCTTCTTCTTCGGTTGCTTCTTCTTGGCTTAGGGGCTTTCATTTTTGAAGTGCCCCGGCTTCTTGCATTCGTAGCATATTACTTGGTTCTTTTTATGTTTAAGTTTATTTTTAGTGTTATTTTTAAATTTATTTTTTCTTATAATTTTTTTAAAATTTTGAGTTAAAAGTGCAATGTCATCGTCACTATCCTCATCACTTGATGTTCCTTTCAAGTGGTCTTCTTATGATGTAAGCTCCATATCCTTCTTGTTCTTTGGAAGGGGGTTCTTGAGCTCTTCATGAGCATGACACGTCATTTCATAGGTCATTAGAGACTCAATAAGTTTTTCAAGAGGAAATGTTTTAAGGTTCTTGGCCTCTTGAATGACCGTAACTTTTGGATCCTAACTCTTTGGAAGGGATCTTAAAATTTTAGTTACTAGTTCAAAGTTAAACAAACATTTACCAAGTGCCTTGAGTCCATTGATGACATCCGTAAAACGGGTGTACATGTCTCCGATGGACTCACTTAGTTTCATTCGGAAAAGTTTGTAAGAGTGCACAAGAATGTTGATTTTGGATTTTTTCACTCGGCTAGTGCCTTCATGAGTGACCTCAAGAGTTATCTTAATATCAAAAACCGAATCACAAATTAAAATGCGATTAAATTCATTCTTATCCAATGCACAAAATAAGGCATTCATAGCCTTTGCTTTTAAAGCAAAAACCTTCTTCTCCGATTCATCCCATTCGCTCATTGAAAGAGAAGATTTTTGAAATCCATTTTTGACAATAGTCCAAAGCTCAAAATCCATAGAAATGAGGAAGATCCTCATTCGAGTTTTCCAATACTTGTAATCCGACCCATTAAACATAGGCAGACATATAATGGAATGACCCTCATGCATGCTGGAGTAAGCCATCTCTCTTGGGTATTAAACCAAATATGAGAGTGAGCCTAGCTCTAATACCAATTGTTAGGATTAGAGCGGCACTAAGAGGGGGGGTGAATTAGTGCAGTGGATTAAAACTTATAAGTTTAAAAATAATTTCGTAAATGCATAAAGATTTCGATTCGACAAAGAATGACTTAGTAAAAGTAACTCGAGTAAAGTAAGGAGATGAAAACCAAAAGCTTGCTGCTTTGTAAATAATGATTTTAGAAAGGTAAACACTCACACATTCAAGGAACACACCAATTTAAAGTGGTTCGGTCAAATGACCTATATCCACTTGCGAAGCCTTCTTTGATGAGGCTCCCAACTTCCACTAGTAAATCACTTTGAAGTGGAAGGACAAATACCTCTCTTACAACTTTTTATAAGTGGTTCATACTCTTACAGATTTTCAAAGAGAAAGAGGGAGGTGAACACTTAAGCAATTGAAAACAAGACTTGCTAAAGACTTTGCTAAGGCTTTATCTCAATCTCTAACTTCTTAAAGGTTATGTTCACTACGGAGAATTGAGGGGTATTTATAGGCCCCAAGAGGATTCAAATTTGGGCTCCAAATTTGAATTGCTTTTGGGTTTCCCGGTGTTGGCGGTGCCATCGCCTGTTAGTGGTGGTGCCACCGCCTAGTGTTTGACACTGACAGTGTACTAGTGGTGCCACAGCCGGAACTCTCAGGTTCTGGGCGGTGCCACTGCCCAGTCCGGCGGTACCACCGCCCAGTCTGGCAGTGCCACCGCTTGACCTTACGGGTCACTGGTTGGGCTCCTAATTTGGCCCAAACCAGTCTATATTAGAACCTAGTTAGCCCCTAACCAGGTTATATGATTATCCCTTAATCCTAACCCTAATTACATACAAACTATGAAATTAAGACATAGTCCTAAGCAAGTTTTTAACCGGCAATGTCGAGTTTCCTTCCGGCAAGTTTTTCGGCGAACTTTCGGTGGACTTCCGATACACCCTCGGATTTCTTCCGGCAAACTCCCAATAGGCTCCCGGTATTGTTACGAGTTCAGCGAGTCTTTGGAAAGTAGTTGAACCTTCTCGGTGATCTCCGTGAACCTCTGACGATCTCTCTGGCGGACTTCCGAAAACTTCGGCAAGTCCCCGATTTCTTCTTGGTTGGTTCCGTCAGCACTTCCGACGAATCTTTGGACTGTCGGCAGACTCTCGAATACCCATCAAACTTAACTCCGGTAAACTTGCTTTATGTCTTCAAGCTATCGTAGTTAATCCTACACACTTAACTCAATAATATAGATTAGATCAATTAACCCATCAATTGATTTCATCATCAAAATCCGAGATTCAATAAAGACAACCTTTTACAACCCTCTTTTATAAGGTATCCCTCTTACACCTCCCTTAGAACTCTCTCTAAGCTTTGGGAGGAGGGAACTCAACTTTCTAAGGTGTATAACTTTAGAATCATAGGGTTTTGCTCAATATTTCTTACTTATCCATGTAGGAATAGCTGGGGTATTTATAGGCCCTAAATAGATTTAAATTTGGAACCCAAAATTCAAACCCCTAAAATTTTAAGATACAGGTGGTACAACCGCCTGCACTAGGTGGTACCACCACCCAGACCGGTAGTACTACCGCTTCACATAGTCTCAAAGACTGTGCCATAATGATTTCACCTATTTGGTCACTGTTTGTGCCTTTCTCTTAGCCCAACATAGCCTAAACTTGGCCCAACTGTCCTCTAATTGGGTTGGCCCAATTCTAATCCCTATTATGTGCTAACTATGAATTTTAAGACATTTACTAAGCTAAACAAAGTTCGTAAGTCTAGGTTTCTTCCGGTGAGCTTCCAATGATCTTCCGGCGAACTTCCGACGATCTATCGATAATGTTCCAGCGAACTCCCGGCAAGCTCCTGGACTTCACAATGATCTTCTTGGCAAGTTCTGATGAGCTTCTCTGGTAAGCTCCTGGACTTCTCGGTCGATTCCGATAGAACTTTCGACAAACTCTCGAACTCCAAACGAAGTCTCATTCTTGACTCTGGGACTTCATTTTGCTTTATGCCTTGCTATCACAGTTAATACCATACAGTTAAAACCTATTTTGATCTAGATAATTATTATAAAGCTTAAATCATATTGTCTGGCATGTCATTGGTTCATCGATGATTCATCCGATTCTTCGGCCAGTTGTCCTCCGTAACTCCAATTTCCTTAGCGTAATTTTTGCTCTTCTAGGCCTGATGCCCGAACTCATGGCCCGAAGCCTTCTACGGATATGTCGACCAATCCTTGGGCTCGATGTCCAATCTTCTAACATGTTCCACTCTGGCCCAACATGATTCTTCCAATTTTAATTGTGAAACCCTGATTAAAGCTTTTTGCGTCACTCAAAACGTAGATCAAATCATAAACAATATCAATTGGTTGCATCATCAAAATCTAAGATTCAACAATCTCCCCCTTTTTGATGGTGACAAGCAATTGTTGACACGGTTAATGATTTTAATGATAAAAAACTCTGTGTTTCTAAAAGTTGAAAATCCTTGTAAAGTGTAGAGTCCCTCCTCCTAAAGTTTAGAGACTATTCTAAGGGAGAGTGTGAGGGAAGCTTTTTAAAAAGGGGTTGTAAAGGTTATCTCCTGAACCTGTCAAAAGGAGAATCGAGTTATAAGGGTAGTTGATCGTCGCCTATTGAAGGAAGATCGTTAGTAGATGCTAGTGGCCTCGACCGAAGAGGAAGGGGATGATCACTTCGAGGGGATCAGCCTCCTTAATCGCTTCGAGGGGATCGACCCTCCTTGATCGCTTCGAGGGGATCGACCTCCTAGGGTTTATCAAAAGATAGAATAGTATTTTTCATAGATAACTGAATAGAAGCAGTTACATCCCTATTTATAGAGTTCCATCTAGTGTCCATCAGGACTTGAACTCTAATAATAAATAAATATTAAATAAACCTCTACTTGACTCTAATTGAACCAAACTGACTCAATAAACAACTGGACTAAACAGACTTAATAAACATTATTCAAAAGCTCAGAAAAAGGGTCCTAACAGTTCCTTCCTCTTCAAATCAGCCTTGTCCTCAAGGCTGAGCAGCATCAATCTCGGGGAGCTTCTCTTTCAGCACTTTAGCCATAGACTATATGCAACGCATCACAACCCGTTGATCAAGTAAGTATGGTCTCCACTTTTTGATAGTGTAAGCAATAAGTCAGTCTTTTAGTGTAGTAATCGTTGCATGAGACTTTTGGCCTTTTATAATCAATTTTATCTTTAAACCTTTGCTATCACAAGTGAAAATCCATCCATCAACGATCTTTACTTCGAATCTGTCATAGTCTTCAATGTGGTGGGCCAATCGGTCAATAGTCTCACTGTCCATAAAATTGTTAGTGCTACCAGTATCAATCAAAACTATAATAGGCTGATGCTCTAGAGTTTCGACAACTTCCATAGTTTGCGGGTTAAAGTAGTCGACTAATGTATGCATTATATGTACGGTAGGTTCAACGTGTTCATTAGAATTTATACCTTCATGATTGGAGTCCAACTCTTCTGCTTTTGGTTCCTCTCCAATTGGCTCAATCATCATATATTGCCCTTGTTTACATTGGTGCTCCATACTCCACTTTTCATCATAGTATAAACCCTTTGCTGAATTTTTCTTGAGTTCTTCTTGGGTTAGTCCTTGGGTGTCAAGGCTTTGGTTGGGAATAGATATGGTGGGTGGCTTACTGATCATATGGTGGTTGTCACTTCTATTTCCATGATTTTCCCTATTGATTTTTTTCTCATGCAGATGTGTGAATGAGATCGCAACTATCATAGTGCGGGGTTGACGAGTCTTAACTTCACACCGGATCTCTAGAATAAGCCCTTCAATAAATGTATCCAGAAGTTATCATTCCGACCAATCTCTAGCTTGATTTGACAATCTTTCAAACATACTCTGATATTCCAACACTATAAAAGTTTGACAAATTTTGGCGAGCTATCCATCCACCTTCATGTATGAGCAGATTGTGGCACAATCTTAGGGCCCTTTTCCAATATTTCCAGATCTGTGCAACGTAGAACTTGAGCTCCCATCTTGTTGAAATTTGCTGAGGCTCTCCAGTAGGTATTTTTTGAAATCATTAAGTGTTTCTTACAGTCGGTTCTCAATTCTGATTTCCAATGATTCTATTTGTGATTTCATTGAGTTATCGGTGGCTATTTTGTAAGACTATAAATCTGTAATCTCAACTCCTGTTTCTGGTGTCAAGACTAGGGCATAAATCACTGCCCTACTCGGTGTTATTGTTGTGATGCAATCGGTGGTAGCACTATTGGAATGAAGGGTTACTGCGAGGATGTGGGGATGTAGCTGCGTTCGCTGCATGGGAGGCAACGATGCTTGCTATGGTCGCTGCGTGGAGGGATCTCTACTACTGAGGGCTGGGAGACAGCGATGGTGGCGCGACTGGGGCAGCACCGCCAAGGGCTCGCCGCTACGATGGCTGTGACGGTGCAGATGGAAGGCAACATTGCTCTGTCTCTGTCACACTGCGGAAGGAGGCATTGGTGAGAGGCAACGATGCTTGTTGCAGTCACTGCGCGGAGGGATCATTGCTGCTGAGGGCTGAGAGGTAACGATGGTGGTGCGGTTGGGTGCAGCGTCGGCAAGGGCTCGCCGATGCAGTGGCTGCAACAGAGGAAGAGTTTGCTGCCATGTGTTTTTGTCACTATGTGAGATGAGAATGCCAAGGCTGAAAGGCGACGGTTGCGACTGTTGTGACCCAAGGAAGCAATCGCCGAGCAGCCAGGTTGAGGCTCGGTGATGGCAACCAACAACTACAGTAGCGGAGGTAGAACAAGAGGGAGGTGGCGTTGAAGCGGTCGGGGTTGAGGCTGTAGTGGTGGCAACTGGCGGCTGTGGCAACGATGCAGAGCAAGGGGGCTGCAGCAATGGTGCAGAGCGAGGGGGTTGAGGTGAAGGCTGCGGTGGCTGGCAGCAGCGGTGGTGGAGAAGGAGGCAGCGAGGGTTGTGACTCTGTTTCTACAACCGTTGCAACGAGGGGTTGCGGCAACCGGCGGTTGCAACCCAAGTGGGGGGGGGGGGGGTGACACGGCTAGGGTTGCAGTTGGGAGGCGGGCGGCGGTGATCGAGCAGCCGGGAAGCAGCGGCGGCGGTGGAGAATGAGTTGTCTTGCAGCGGTAGTAGGGAAGAAGGGAAGTAGGGGCTGTGGCAACCGGTAGCTGCGGTTGTGACCCAAGGGGGGGGGGGGGGGCACGACTAGGGTTGCGGTTGGGAGACGAGCGATGGTAATCGATCGGCTAGGAAGCAGCGGTGGCGGTGGAGAAGGAGTTGCCCTACAGCGGCGGTGGAGAAGAGGAGCAAGGCTGCGGCGGAGTGGGACGCTGGCAACGTCGTCTCCTAGCAGCGGTGGTGGCTCGGGTGGGAGGCGACGGTGGACTCTGGCCGGAAGTGGGGCAGAGTCGGTTGCTAGTTGGAAAGCAGTGATGGGCAACGGGTGGGCTGGCCGAAAGCAGGGGAAGCAAGGGTGCGTGGCTACGGTTACTGCTGCTTCTTTCTTTCTTTCTTTCTTTTCTTTCTTTTTTTTTTTTTTCTTCCAAAGATGAAGATAACTGCAGCAAGGGGGCAGCAACAATGGTGGCGGTTGCTGGTTGGGCAACAGCGACGGCGGTGGAGAAGGGGTAACGATGGTCGTTGACCAAGATGCAGAGGTTCCTTCTCAGTTAAGAAGGATCGGCGTTCGTGGCTACCGGCCTCACCCTTCCTCACAAAATTTTTTTATGGCAACACTACAGCGAGAACGCCAAGGATCGCTGCTCTAATACCTAATGATAAGACCCTAAAGTCGTATCGTAAATAAAAAGAAGAGAAAGGGGATGATCGCTTCGAGGGGATCGGCCTCCTAGGGTTTGTCAAAAGATAAAATAATATTTTTCATAAATAACTGAAAAGAAGCAGTTACATCCCTATTTATAGAGTTTCATCCAGAGTCCATAAGGACTTGAACTCTAATAATAAATAAATATTAAATAAACCTCTTCTTGACTCTAACTGAACCAAACTGACTCAATAAATAACTAGACTAAACAGACTCAATAAACATTATTCAAAAGCTCAGAAAAAGGGTCCTAACAAGGAATCGATGGAGTGGATGTACGTCACGACGATCGAACCACTATAAAAATCTGGTTTGTATTTATTTCTTGTCATTTACCTTTATTGCAAATGAAATTCTTACTTTCACTACACTTCCGCATGCTTTTAAGTAAAGCATTTCCGAGATCGGATTTTATCATAAAAGAAATTTCAAACCGATATTTTTATCCACTGCACTAATTCACCCCCCTCTCTTAGTGCTGACTCGTTCCTAACAATTGGTATCAGAGTCCCGTTATTTCTCATTTGGTTATACACCCAAGAGAGATGACTCTTTTCGGATTTCAAGAGGGCTTTTCTATCATTCATCCTCCCATATTTAATGGGATGGACTATACTTATTGGAAAACTCGGATGAGAGTTTGCTTGCTTTCAATCGATTTGAATTTATGGAATATTGTCGAAAACGGTTTTAAAAAGTCTTCTACACCAATTAAAGAATTGAATGATTCGGAGAAGAAAACTTTTTCTTTAAATGCTAGAGCTATGAATGCTCTATTTTGCACTTTAGATAAAATTGAATTCAATTGAGTTTATATTTGTGAAATGGCTTTCAATATTTGGCACACTCTTAAAATCACACACAAAGGCACTAGTAGAGTTAAAGACTATAAAATAAATAGTTTGATATGTGATTTTGAATTATTTCGTATGAAGCTAAACGAGATTATTGGAGATATGTACACCCGTTTTACGGATGTCGTCAATAGTATAAAAGCTCTTGGTAAAAGTTTTCAAATTTTGAACTTATGAATAAAGTTTTACGATTACTTTCTAAAAATTAGGATTCTAAAGTAACGACAATACAAGAATCAAAGGACTTGAACTATTTTTCGATTAAAAAACTTATTGGGTCTTTGATGACCTATGAAATGACTTATGTGGTACTTGAACTTGAAAATAACTTTCCTAATAATAAGAAGGATTTAGCACTTAGAACAAATGAAGACCACTCGAGCGAAAGCTAAGTGATGAGGAACTCGAACTTCTAACTATAAAATTTAAAATGTTCATTAAACAAGAATTAAAAAATAAAAATAAACTTAAAAAGAAGTTGCCAAAGAAGAAGAGAGCACTCAAGGTGGCTTGGAATGAAACGAGTTCATCCGAAGATGAAGAACAAACCGACAAATGCAAGGTGGCAAACTACACCTTAACGACTTTTGATGACGAGATAACCAAACCCTCTTTGCCTTATTTTGAAATTACTTGATGCTTTTTTTATGAGTTATTTTTAAATTATTTAGTAAATAAAAAATATACATCATGCTTCTTTTTCTAGCTAATTTTGAAAATAATAATGATAATTGCATGTTTTATGAAAATATAATAAAATATTAGATTTAAATCTAATGATTTATCCTATATATGTTTTTAAGAAAAAATAATAATAATGTGTATCTAACTTGAGATTTTCTTGTTTGAATCAAGATTTCTTACTCTTTATTTTCATATGATTCTTGCATTTTGTTTAAGAGAAAATTTTCTATACGAATTATGTCTTTTGGTATTCACATGATCTTATCTTTCATGATATGATTTTTATAATTCCTTGTATTCATTAAGTATATCTCAACACCAAAATTCTCCTGATATTCTTCATGTGATGATATGAAATTATGCATGAAATACTGATGAATTTATGTTGATGCATACAAATGAGAAGTTATGATCATGCATGGTAGGATGTAATGTAATTTGACATTTTGATACCATCATGATTTGAATTATTTATAATTTGAAATGATGCATGCAATACTATGATTTGTTGCTAAAATGATGCATCATGAATGCTTGAGTATCGTGTATGATATGCCCATAGTGTTGATTTATTTTTAGTATCATGCATGAAGTAAGGATGGAATGTAAGGTTTTGAAATTATGTATATTTTAATTTGAAACTATAATGATGCATAATTATACTGAAATAAGATTCATATTTTACCTTTGTCATGATTTGAAAATTATTGTAAAGGGAAAAAGAATTACAAAATTATTTTCTTCCCTTCTTTTTGATAGTGACAAAGGGAGAGAAAGAACTAGCTTGCATGTTCTAAAATGATGTAAAATTTATTTGCTTGCTTGATGTAAAACTTGCATGTTCTAAAATGATGTAAAACTTGCTATCTTACTAGCTTGCATATCCCAAGTAGAAGCAAAATTACTAACTTGCACTTCTCAAAAGAGAAGAAAGAACTTACTATCTTGAACATCACAAAAAATTGCTAGCTTGCCTATCTTAAAAAGCAAAAGTGCAATCTTTATAATCTTGCTGTAAAGTGATAAACAATTTGCTAGCTTGTATGTTACAAAATTTGCATATCTCTAAAACTTGCTAGTTGCACTTCTTCATTTTGTTGATGACAAAAGGGGAGAAGTTATGTTAATGATCATGCATGGAATGATGTATTGAAAATTTGATTATGCATGATTTTACAATCACATGTTGCAAATATTCATGATGAAATATTTCTTTGACTTGAATTCAATTTGAATTCAAGGTTCTATCAATATGGCATATTGATAGGGGGAGTTAAAGTTAACTCCGTCAACAATTGATTGTCATCATAAAAAAGGGAGAGATTATTAAATCTCATATTTTTATGATGAAACCAATTGATATTGTTTATAATTTGATCTGTGTTTTGAGTAACGCAGGAAGCTTCGATCAAGGAGAGACAATTAAAGCAGGAAGAATCATGTTATGCCGGAGTGGAACATGTGAGAAGATTGGATGTCAAGCTGGAGGATCGGTCGACGTATCGGTCGATGTATTAGTAGAAGGCTTCAGGCCATGAGTTCGGGCATCGGGCCAAGAAGAGCAAAAATTGTACCAAGAAAATCGGAGTTGCGGAGGTTAACTAGCCGATTAGGCAATAGGCCACAAGAGAGGACGATGCGCCAAAGAATTAGACGAAGCGTCAAATGAACCAATGATATACCGGACAACATGATTCAAGCTTTGTAATAATTGTCTAGATCGAAGTAGGTTTTAAGTATGTAGGATTAACTATGATAGCAAGGCATAAAGCAAAATAAAGTCCCAGAGTCAAGAATGAGACTTCGTTGGAAGTTCGAGAGTTCGTCCGAAGTTCTATCGGAATTGACCGAGAAGTCTAGGAGCTTGCTAGATAAGCTCATTAGAACTCACCAAGAAGATCATCATGTAGTCTAGAAGCTTACCGGGAGTCTGCTGGAATATTGCCGAGAGATCATCAGAAGTTCACCGGAAGATCGCCGAAAGTTTACCAGAAGAAACCTAGACTTACGGACTTATTTAGCTCAGTAAATGTCTTAAAATTTGTAGTTAGAACATAATTGGGTTGGAATTGGGCCAACTAAATTAGGGGCCAATTAGGCCAAGTTTGGGCTGTGGTAATGCCCAATGTCAGGCTGTAGGCGGTGGTACCGCCCGTACCCCGAAATTTAGGAGATTTGAACTTTGGATCCAAGTTTTGAAGTCATTTGAGGTCTATAAATATCCCAGCTATTCCTGCATGGACTAAAAAGAAAGGTGATAAAAAAAACTCAATGTTTCTAAAAGTTGAAAACCCTTGTAAAGTGTAGAGTCCCTCCTCCTAAAGTTTAGAGACCATTCTAAGGAAGAGTGTGAGGGAAGTTTTGTAAAAAGGGGTTGTAAAGGTTTTCTTTTGAACCTGTCAAAAGGAGAATCGAGGTGTAAGGGTAGTTGATCTTCGTCCATTGAAGGAAGATCGTTAGTGGATGCCGGTGGCCTCCACCGAAGAGGAATCAGCGGAGTAGATGTAGGTCACGACGACTGAACTGCTATAAAAATCTAGTTTGCATTTATTTCTTGCCATTTACCTTTATTGCAAAAGGAATTCTTACTTTCACTACACTTTTGCATGCTTTCAAGTTAAGCATTTCCAAGATCGGATTTTATCATACAAAGAAATTTCAAATCGACGTTTTTATCTACTGCACTAATTCACCCCCCCCTCTTAGTGTTGACTCATTCTTAACATATTGGTGGATGTAGGCTGTAGTTTTAGGCTTGTTTTGTGGTTGTTTTTTTTTGTACTGTTTGAGGGCATGGTTTGGTGGAGATTTAGGGATGTGATGGTAGTGGACGAATGTTAGGAAAAAAGTTTTAGATCTATGGTAGATGGCAGCAAAGATTTGATAGAAATTGGTGGAAGTTGTTGCAGAAAGATGTTGTCTTGTATGAGCAAAATTGTCATCGAAAAAATAATGATTTCTCGATGAAAATTATAGTAAAAACTGAGAGATTTGAGGAGGAAATTTGATAACAAAATCTTGGTTTAAATAACAATAGTGATGACAAATTTAATCAGGAAAATTTTGGCAATATAATAGCAAGGAAATTGGTGCAAGTTGCAATAGCAAAATTCTCATCAAAAAATTTCAATAGTTTATGACGAAAATTTATAACAACACAAGAACATTTTTAGAGATGAATTCCTCAATAAATCAATATTAGATGGAAGCCAAGATGATCTATGAAACATATAAAAAATTTTGTTCAAAAAAGATAGCAAATAAAACGGTTAAAGGCAAAAATATGCGTTTGAAATTTTCTCCAATAATTCTTTATTCGCAAAGATGATCACTTTTATGACGAAAGGAGCTCGCAGCACGGGATAGATAAAAAAAACTTCTTTTTGGTATTTTGAATGAAAAATTATAGCATCAAAAGGTATTGGTGATAGGAGAATACCATATCTCTGATGCAATTGGAGGTGACGGTAGGAGATCGATTTGATCTATGATAGAAGATGATAGTGGAGATGGAAACATCAAGAGCAATTGTGGGAATTGCTTGGCTAGTGGTGGGCGGTAGGGATGACAGCAAAAGTAGCAAGATCGTTGCTCTGATACTAGATAATAGAACCCTAGAGGAATTCTATGTAGATTGATCTTTGAGGGAGATCACTCCTTGGAACGCTATAGGGGTTCCACCCTCCTAGAAGTTGGCCAAATGACTGCAATTGTAGATAGATCTTATTCCCAAAAAGAAGGAAGCTACATGCTTATATAGGGCTCCAAACCCTAGCCTTAGGGGCTGCTTCCTAAGTGAGTTCTCCTTTTACCCTCATCCTTAACCAACCAGCCCAATAAAAGGGGGCGACGACTAGGAAGCCCAAAGGCCTAAATATAAACCCTAGCTACTCTTCTTTATAGGATAGAGGTAGCTAGGTGGGGTTTATTACAATCTCATAGGGTTTTATTAGCTGCTTCTTGGTTGAGTAGAACCCAACCCTACTAGGGTCATATCATCTTGCCACTTCCCGGAGTCTATACTCATAATAGCCTCCTTGTAGGTTTGAGGATCAATATCCTCAGCATCCTCTCTTCTAATATATCCCACATATCTCTCAAGAAGATTAGATACTCTATCGGACCTACGTAAATTTGAAACTTATGTGTTAGGTACCTAAATAGACTCAAGCTGTGGAGTGGTACTTGAGCTAGGTTCTCCAACCTTGCTCAACTCTATCATGCTCCCATTATCTTCGCCAAGAATGTGTTCCTTCTTAAGAGACACCACTCTCTTGGCTACAAAGACCTTTAGGTCCTCGGGATAATAGAAATAATACCCACAAGTTTCCTTGGGGTATCACATGAACTTGCACTACTCTGTCTTCGATTTCAACTTATCGGGGTTGTGTCTTTTAACATGGGCAGGGTAGCCCCAAATCTTAACAACCTTAAGATCAGGCATCTTTCCTTTCCATATCTCATATGTGTTAAATTTCATATTTTGATGATGAAACCAATTGATGTGTTTATGATCTGATCGATATTTTGAGTGACGTAGAAAGCTTCGATCAGGGAGAGATAATTAAAGCAGAAAGAATCATATTGGGTCGGAGTGGAACATGTCAGAAGATTGGATGTCGAGCCGAAGGATCGATCGACATATCGGCCGAAGGCTTCGGGCCATGGGTTCGGGCATCGGGCAAAGAAGAGCGAAAATTATGCCAAGGAAATTAGAATTGCAGAGGTCAATTGTCCGATTGGGTAATAGGCCGTAAGAGAGGGCAATGCGCTAAAGAGTTGGACGAGGCGTTGATGAACTAGTGACATGCCGAACAACATTTGATTGGCTTTGTAATAATTGTCTAGATCGAAGTAGGTTTTAAGCGTAATTGGGTTAGAATTGGACCAACTCAATTATAGGCCAATTAGGTCCAAGTTTAGGTTGTGTAGGGCCAAGTAAAAGGCCTAAATTGTGACCGAACAAGTGGAAACATCATGGTATAGTCTCCGAGATTGTGTCAGGCGGTGGTACCGCTAGACTGGGCGATGGTACCACCCAGACTCAGTCTCCAAAACTATCAGGTGATGGTACCACCCAAACATAGTCTCTCAAGTGGTGGTACTACCCAGTGTCAGTGCTATAGGCGGTGGTACCACTAGGACCTAAGAAACCCGGGGTAAGACTTTTTTTGGCTCTAATTTTGAAGTCATTTAGGGTCTATAAATACCTCAGCTATTCCTGCATGGAGTAGCAAGATTTAGGCATGAAATTGAGTTGAAAGTGTGGGAAAAATACTTGAGAAAAAATTGGGAAACTCTCTTAGGATTTAGGATCACTTCTTCCTAGTATTTAGAAGTTTGTCTAAAGGGAGAAGTGAGGTCTAAGAAAGAGAGGCTTGTAAGGGTTGTCTCCTAAACCCATGAAAAAGAGAAAGAGTGTAAAAGGGTAGTTGATCTTCACCCATTGAAGGAAAATCGTTAGTGGATGCCGGTGGCTTTGACGAAAGAGGAATCGAGAGTGGATGTAGGTAATGATGACCGAACAACTATAAAAATCTGGATTGTATTTACTTTAAGCTTTTCATTTTAATTGCAAAATGTCTTACTTGCTACACTCTTCCGTATGCTTTCAAGTTAAACTCACTTTGTCGAAATGATTTTATCGAACGAGATTTTCAAAACCGATGTATTTATCCGTTGCACTAATTCACCCCACCCCAACCCCCCTCCCCCCTCTTAGTGCCGACTCGATCCTAATAGTTTGTATCAGAGCCATGTTTTTCTTGTTTGGTTTAACACCCAAGAGAAATAGCTCTTTTTGGCTTTCAAGATGGTCTTTCTATCATTCGTCTTCCCATGTTCAATGGGACGAACTACACATATTGAAAAACTCGGATGAGAGTTTTTTTTATTTCTTTAGATTTCAATATATGGAATATCATTGAAAATGACTTTCAAAAGTCTTCTAATCCAATGAATGAATAGAATGATTTAGAAAAGAAAAGTTTTTCTTTGAATGCTAGAGCTATGAATGCTCGATTTTGTGCCTTTGACAAAAATGAATTTAATCATGTTTCTATTTACGCAACCGCTTTTGATATTTGGCACACTCTTGAAACTGCACACGAAGTCACTCGTAGAGTAAAAGATTCTAAGATAAATCTTTTGATACATGATTTTGAATTATTTCGTATGAAACCAAGCGAAACCATTGGAGACATGTACACCTATTTTACGAATGTCCTCAATGTTTTAAAAGCACTTAGTAAAAGTTTTTCGAATCTTGAACTTGTTAATGAATTTTTATGATCTCTTTCTAAAAATTAGGATTTGAAAGTAATGGTAATACAAGAATCAAATGACTTGAACCATTTTTCGATTGAAGAACTTATCAGGTCTTCGATGGCCTATGAAATGACTTGTATTGAATATGAAAACTACCTTCCAAAGAAAAGGAAGGATTTGACACTTAGAACAAATGAAGACCACTCGAGCGAAAGCTCAAGTGATGATAACTTTGAACTATTTACAATGAAGCTTAAAAAGTTTTTAAAATAAGAATTAAAGAACAAAAATGAACCTAAAAGAAGAAAACACTCGAGATAGCTTGGGATGAATCAAGTTCATCCGAAGATGAATAACAAACCAACAAAGGCAAGTGGGTAAACTACGCCTTAACGACTTTTGACGATGAGGTAACCAAAACTCCTTTGCTTTATTTTAAAATTACTTGATGCTTTTCATGAGTTATTTTTAATTAGTTAGTAAAAAATAAAAATAAAAAATATATATATTTGGATCATGTTTGTAATTTTGAAAATGATAATGACAATTGAATGTTTTATGAAAATACAACAAAATATTAGATATAAATCTAATGCTTGTACACCAAATAAGATTAATCTTATGTATGTTCTTAAGAAGCAATAATATGTATTTTGATGATTTTCGTATAGCTTTTCGATTTTGATTAAAGATACCTTATGTTCAATGAAACCATGCTTGATGATCTAATAATGCATAATGATCATGCTTAATAAATTTATATTTTGAAATTATACATGATGATTCTTGTGATTTATGGATTGTCGATCTTTGCCATAATGAAAGTTCTTTTTTGGTGTTAAATGTTGATGTATGCTTTTATTTGGCATAAAAATTTGGGCATGCTTATATGAAATCAATCATATGAATTGAAACACTAAAAAGAGGAAAGCTTTCTCCTTGAAAAATTTCTTTTTCTCTACTTTATCGATTTTTCAAAAAGGAGATTAATGAATCTATTTATGTTATTTTATAAATCTCTTAAACTATTAAAGTGATTTTGATTACTTAGATTTGAATGAGCTATTAATCCAAATCACGATTTTGATTTCTTGATATTTGATACTTGAAATCTTTCTATGAATTGAGATCATTTTCACCTTGTTTCTTTTTGTTATTAACTAAAGAGAATATTTATCAAAATGAATCATGTCTTTTAGTATTCACATGATCTTATCTTTCATTATATGATTTTTATAATTCCTTGTATTCATGAAGTATATCTCATCACCAAAATTTTCTTGTTATCCTTCATGTGATGATATGAAATTATACAATACTCATGATATTAGTTGATTCATACAAATGATAAGTTATGATCATGCATGGTAGGATATAATATAATTTGACAAATTGATACCATCATGATGTGAAATATTTATGATTTGGAATGATGCATGCAATACTTATGATTTTATTATGATGATGTATATGATGTATTGCATATGATGTGAATCATCATTAAAATTGTTTTGATTTCAATTCAATTTGAATTCAAGGTTTATCTCAATTATGGTATATTGAAATAAGAATGACACTTTATCTTTATCATAATTTGAAAATTGATGTAAAGGAAATGAATTGCACCATTGTATTGTTATTCCCCTCTTTTTGGCATTGATAAAGGGGGAGAAAGAATTGATAGTGTGCACATCTCAAAAGAGAAAGATTCGCTAGCATGCACATCGCAAAGAAAAGCAAAATTTGTTAGTTTGCATGATGTAAAACTTGCTAAAATTTCAAACCAACTAGCTTGAAATACTCAAAAGAGAAGCAAGAAGTGCTATCTTACAAATCTCAAGAGAAGCAATGTTTGCCAAGTTACACATTTCTAGAAGATGCAAAAACATGCTATCTTGTACAATTCAAAAGTTGCTAGCTTATATGTTGTAAAACTTGCATATCTCTAAAACTTGATAGTTACACTTCTCCTTTTTGTTGATGACAAAGGGGGAGAAGATAGGATGATGTACCATGCATAGGATGATGTATTTGGATATTTTGATTATGCATCGTTTTATGTTACATATAATGATATGATTGTTAAGATCAAGAGCGCACTAAGAGGGGGGGTGAATTAGTGTAGCGGAAAACTTTCGCTATTTCAAAAACCTTATTTTGATTAAAGCCGATTCAACGAGAATGATTTCAGCTCAATTCGTTTCGGAAAGAATTTGAACTTGAAGTCTTAAGTGAAAATGCAAGAGAGGACTAAGGTGATTTGCAGCAATGTAAATCACATAAATGAAAAAAACGTAGATTTCGTAAAGTCTTCGTAGAAAGCCGATCTCGGAAGAAGTTTTACGTCAAAGCGAATGTAGACTTATTTAAAGCACAGTAAGGAGGAGAGGTAGTTTGCTATAAAGGAAAGATACTCAAAGTAAATGCAAACCGAGATTTTAGAGTGGTTCGGTCAATGTGACCTACATCCACTATTGGCTTCCTCCTCCGACAAGGTCACCGGCATCCACTAGAGGTCTTCCTTAAATAGGCGAAGGCCAACCACCCTTTTACAACTTTTCTCCTTTTGCCAGGCTTAGGAGACAACCCTTACAAGTTTTCACACCTCTCTTGGATAATCTCAACACTTAGAAGGAGGAGAACTCTAAATTTTTACAACACTTTAAGAACTCAAGACTCAAGAGTATTTCAAGAATTTCATTTGCATTTCAGGTAGAAAAGGGTGGGGTATTTATAAGCCCCAACGAGTTCAAAAATAGAGCCTAAAAGTGTCCATTCCTAGATTTTCGAGGTCCTGGCGGTACCACCGCCATTACTGGGCAGTACTACTGCCTATCATCGGGCATTTGGTGGTACTACCGCTCAGTCTGGGCGGTACTACAGCCTGACAATGCTCGAAGATCGAGCTCTGGTGGTACCATCGCCTGACAAGGGCTATACCATCGCTGATAGAAATAACTATCGGCGATACCACCTCCTAACAGGGGTGGTACCGCTGCCCAAAAATCTTGGGAGACCAAGTCTCCTAGGCGGTGCCACCGCTAGCCAGGATTTTAGGGGCCGAATGGGATGTTCCATTTGGCCCAATTTGGGTCTGTTAAGGGCCCAGTTGGCCCCTAATTAAGTTAGTGGGATCACCTCCCAATCCTAACTTAATCTACACTCTAACTACGATAATTAAGACATCATTACTGTAATTCGTGTTCTGATGCGTTAATCGCTTTTCCGGCAAGCTTCCGACGAACCCTTGGTGATGCTCCAGTGGACTCCCGGCAAGCTCCTAGACTTCATGACGATCTTCTTGGTGAGTTCCGATGAGCTTCTATGGCAAGCTCCTGGACTTCTCGGCTGGTTCCCGTAGAACTTCCGATGAATTGTCACGGACTGAGCTAGTTTTGCCTAAGTCGTGCGACACCCTTGCGTGTCCGTCCGCAAAGGTCAGCCTTCCCGAAGCCTCCCATGTCCCTTAGGACCCACAAACGAGAGAACGGGTTAGAGAAAATGCCTCATTCGGGATCCACAAGCAAACATTTCCGAAAACACTTCATAGACAAAGTAAATTACAAACAGACTTTACAAGCTCTAAACAGTTGCACAACAAAGGGTAAAATGGTCCATTACAGACCGACTAAAATGGGACTATTAAGCCTTCGGCTATCCCTCTACATGCTAGTCAAAGTATGAACATACCAAAAGACATGGACATACATAAGCATTACATCAAACATATTGTTTAGAAGTTTGTCTATGACATTCTCCACCACTTATTCCTTCGACGTCCTTGTTGAAGCCTTTGTCGACACTGCAACTTCTCGCCTTTGCTGAGTCTTCAATCTTCTGCTCCAGCTACAATGCGCCTCTTGGTTCCCAACTGCTCTCCACTGCTGTTTTTTGAGTAGTCGAACCTTTGATCCGCCATGTTGCTTCAACTCACCAATAACTCTGACTTTGGTGTGGGGTTGGCTGAGTTGTGTTGATCCTTATTGATTCCGGCGGATCCTTCAAATGAAGGAAAAAGACCATCCTTACTACGCCAGTCTCTCAAATGCCTCATGTTGTTTGAACTGGGTGGATGCTTGTTGGAGCTTTTAACGAGCATCGTCTCGCAAACTTCTGAAGTTTTGGGTCCTTCCTCTATAAAATTTTCCCATTGACTCTTCTTTCACTTAGTTGTCACTTCTAAGTACATTCGCATCACTTTCGCTTTCGATTGGCATTTCATTGGGAAATAAAGCGGACAATCTACTCTCAGTAGCACTGATCACCGTTGGTGAGGATTTGACAACTATTGTCTTCCATTATCTTCGAAGAGTCTTTGAACTTGTGCAGAGCTCCTCTGGTGGATAGATAAGAGAATTGGGATACTCGGTTTTGCCCATTCTCTTAAGGGTTGAGAAGGCAAAGATTACTTGACTTCGCCTGTCTCCTCGAGGTTGTACTCCATGCATCAAGCTGGTTACTAGCCTTCACCTGCTCTTTGCTCACACTTCTGAAGCACTTGAAGTGTTTGCACTCCTTGCGTTGAGTTAGTTACTGTGATTCACCTTCTCAATGCCATCGAACTTCTAGAATGCAGGAAGTTTTCACCCCAACTTGGAGTGATTCTCTCATAGGTTTGGTCGCATCTGGGATTGTACCATCTTCTCCATCAACCCTGCCGCCTACTCTACTGAGTAGCAAAGGTACAACACCGTGTACTGTCTGCTTCATTCCTTGGTCATGCACTCTTGCCTGACCCGAAGTCCTTCACTTTTGGCTATCTCGATGAGAAGCTCATTGACACCGGTCTTACAAAGTTCCTTGGCCTCTGCCCTTCAGCCTTATCTTAGTACTTGGAGTTTGCCTCTGCATGCTCCACCTCCTCAGCCCCTTTCACGACCAAGCGCTCTCCCTCCATGAGAGCAAGGGATCAATGACTTTCACAGAAGTCTCGCCTCTGCAGTACCATGGCACTACCATGCCCATAGCACTACTATCCGTCGCCTCGCATTTGCATCCCTTTTCTTCACAATCAGTAGATATGCCTCTGTGGCACTCCTCCGAGTCCACCTCCATTCTAACTGATGCTTGATTTTGGGTAGCTAAGTCCCTTTGGACTCATCGTCGCTTCCTCGCCCCTTTCGACCCCTTGCTTCAACACCTTTGTGTTCTCCAAGCAACTCCCTTTGGTCGATGAAAAGATAGACTACAACTCCCATGCATGGCCTCTATTATCGTATTATAGGATTTGCACCGATTCTGTTCTCCTTAGCTTCCTTGGTAGCAACGTTCGCTTACTCGATCTAGTCCTCTGACTTGCCGGGCTCCCTTAAGCGAATATGAGCTCTAGAACAGTCTAACTCTCCAGCTGCTTTGATCATACCTCTGTATGATCAAGTCCCTCCCATGGGACTCAATGGTACTTGCATTCGAACTTTTCCCTTGGTGGAACATAGTCCCCATATGCTGATGACTAAGGTTTTCATCCGATGCAAAATTCGATGCATGAACGAAAGACCCGCCTCTGCGGTACCATGGCCTTCACTCCTTGAATCCGTAGCCCTTCTTACCATCGTGTTGTTCACCGAAGTGGAGCTTCTAGTAGCTCCCAATCATACCTCTGTATGATCTAGTCTCTCATGGGACAATGTCGTGTGTATCGTATTACCACGAACTGTTCCACCACGATCCGCTGCACTATGTCGCCTCCTGGTGACATCTCAATTGCAATCTGATCCATATGGGATGAATTTGAATTGTGGTCCCTCCATGTGTGGCCTCTGCCAATACATCGCAGGGTCTCTTCTACCTTCGATTTTGTTTGCTCATTTGGCAATCGACTTTCATCTACCCACTCTTGGGTCACACCTAGATGAAGCACCGTTCTAGGACAGTCCGTCGCCTAGTAGCTCCCAAAGTCCCCCGACTTCGCTGCAATTAGTGCACCATTGTCTGGATCCTGGGCCTCTGCCCCTACCAACACAATCTTCGCTGCGTATTCCTTCCTTCATGGCAACTTGAATGGCAACAATGTGGTATATTCTTCAAGAGTACCCGCCTCTGCATTCTCTTGCCCCGTGCTAAGGCCTTCTGAACCCAACTTCGCCTCCGCAAATTTGAGTCGCCTTAGTTCCTCTATCACATGCTTTTCCGAGATAAAGTGCATGTGGCCAGAAGCTCCTTTTGACTTTGGCACCATGCAAGATTAGTTCGCTCTGTCAGAATGAAGGACCCATGGAACAACATGATCCTGCTCTTGCCTCTACAAGAGTTCATGTCCTTGACCTCTGTCCAAGGAAAGCATTGTGCCTCCGCTCCATGTTCCATCTTCTATGCTGGCTCCTTTTATACGGCTTGGGTACTTTGCCAAGTTACACCCAAGTTTCTCCGCTCCTCGTTTTTGCATTGAGTTGATGGTGGCCCTCGCGCCCACCATTCCACGGGTCAGCCCTCCCTTGAGTCTGAACTCATATTGACTCCAAGTGTGCCTTCATTTGTATTGCTTTGGGTCACTCCCCCACTTGATCTCGCAATGCATCTACTAATGCATTCTCTCGAGCGAGATCATGCGATGACTCCTCGCCGCTTGCTCAATCCATTGAGCTTTGTGGAGTTGTTGTTTGTTGAGGTACTCCTCCTCAACTTGTGAGGTCCGTCCCACATGATTCTCCCTCTGGAGAGCCGAGACTTATCCCTCCTAGATAACTGTCCCATTGGAGCAACATTTCTCTTCGTTTCGGAGACCACCATCCTCTTGGACTACTCCGATCTGCTGAACAAACTGTGTATTGTTCTGCCTCCTGCAAACGCACTTGCTAGATTGCGACTCCACGTCAATACAACCCCTGCTACACCACTCAAGGCCTAGCAACATACTAAACTCATTGCACACTTCAACCTCCTACGGGCGTATCCTTTACATGCCGAAGAGAAAGTTTCAATGCTCCATGGCACCAAGTTTCAGTCGCCTTGGGATGGCCGCGAACATTCCATCGTCCGCATATAAGCCCATGTATGAGTACCGAATTCTTTGAGTTAGCAATTCCCCTCACCTTTGTGAGCTTTGCCCAACTCTTATGGTCACTTAGCTCAACTCATTCCACCTTGCATGGTCTCATCCTTACCAAGCGCCTCGCTTGCCTTGAGCACCATCAAGTATAGTTGTCAACGTTGAGTCGTAGCTCAAACTCAACCATCCCAACCGTTGTGCGCTCCACATTCTTCCAGGCTTGCCTGTTCTTGTGGTGCCTTTTGCGCGAAGGGTTAGCCATTCCTTTGAATGTCAATCTCAGATGCCCACTCCTCCGAGCGACTTCTTTTCCCTACATCTCCATGCTCGTTTTCCCCCAAACGGTCGCGCGTGTGCTGACTGCCCTCAACGCAGCCCCGCTAGGTCCCCCACATTTGCATGCTAAGTGTTTCTATGAGTGCTTGTCCCGCTCTGATATCATTTGTCACAGACTTAGTTGGTTTTGCCGTCGTGCGGCACCCTTGCGTGTCCGTCCGCAAAGGTCAGCCTCCCCGAAGCCTCCCATGTCCTTTAGGACCCACAAACGAGAGAGAACATGTTAGAGAAAATGCCTCATTCGGGATCCACAAGCAAACATTTCCAAAAACACTTCATAGACAAAGCAAATTACAAATATACTTTACAAGCTCTGAACAGTTGCACAACAAAGGGTAAAATGGTCCATTACAGACCAACTAAAATGGGACTATTAAGCCTTCGGCTATCCCTCTACATGCTAGTCAAAGTATGAACATACCAAAAGACATGGACATACATAAGCATTGCATCAAACATCTTGTTTAGAAGTTTATCCGTGATAGAACGTTCGGACTTCCGACGAACTCTTGAATTCCCATCGTGATCTTGATCTTGACTCCGGCATAACACCTGTTGGTGTATGTCTTACTGCCATCGTAGTTAATCCTGCATATTTTTCTTAACATATAGATTAGATAAATAAATGATAATTGACTTCATCATCAAAATCTGAGATTCAACAATCTCCCCCTTTTTGATGATGACAATCAATTAATGACGGAGTTAACTTTAACTCTCCCTATCTATATGCTATACTTTAGAAAAGTCACTCTTGAATTCAAAACTTTTGAATTCAAAAGATATATTGATAAGTTAGGTTCATTTAAACTTATCTATACACCCATCATGATTCCTATTATAATGTAACTTTCTGAAAATGATGTCAAGGCATGACATCTATTTTCAAGTCTTATATTTCAAATATGAAGAATAGCAATTATAGCAATTCATTATATGATAAGATATCAATTTGTAAAATTACAAGATAAGTTCTAGATATCTTATCATAATGCAAACATTTCAAGTGTAAAATTGTATACATCAATTTATCATCAATTTACCACTTATTTCTCCCCCTTTATCATCAACAAAAAGGAGAACGATTTAATAATAAATGCAAGTGTTGTAAAAATTAATGTCACAAAATCATACCAATCATATTTCAAGCATTCATGACATGGTATCATTCAAAATTTCTCAACATTAAGGAGATAGCTTTCATTACTTATTCCCTTTTATTTATCATCAAGGCTTTGCATGAAGGAGGAAAGTAAGAAAGGTAAAGCCATTGAGAACCAACTTTAAATGAAGTTAAGATTGATTATGGTTTATTTTTTATAAGGATCAAGATATACATGTGAAATTAAATCCTTGCAAGTGTTCATCTCAAAAAATCTTCCTTTATCAAGAAGGAATTCATGTGAGAGAATCATTATATCAAATACATTTCTCAATAAAAATTCACAAAAAATAAGTCCATGAGAGATGCATTTGTCAATTAATTCCATATATCAAAAATCATTTAGTGATGGAGCATGGATATGAAATAGATTTGATATGACATAGGCTCATGAAAGCTCCATTCAAGAACTACATTAAGTGCGGAAGAGA
This sequence comes from Musa acuminata AAA Group, assembly GCF_036884655.1. NCBI lineage: Eukaryota > Viridiplantae > Streptophyta > Magnoliopsida > Zingiberales > Musaceae > Musa > Musa acuminata. The sequence goes on along the minus strand of NC_088353.1, from coordinate 29,598,996 downwards.
AATACAATAAAATCATGCATTCGGATAATGTTTTGTCATAGCTTTCATCACTACTTACATGAAGCAAAAACATTAGTGCTTTGTAGTGCTCAAAGATTAAGAATCTGATATATGATTAAAACTTCTCAAATCACAATCATGAAAGTATAACATGCTCATCATCATGGAAACTTTTAGCATCAAGGCACAAAATTTCCAACATCAAAGTAAACATGTTATTGAAGCACACAATCTTACCATCATGTAAAATTCGTATCATAAAATTTTCAGCACCAAATTTAAGTGAGTGATCAAGGAATCAAGAAACTCCGAAAACGAAGTTGAACAAATTCATGTATTCAGACAAATCAACATTTCTAATTCTCTTCTAATAAAATCAAATTGTTCTTCACTTAAAGGCTTTATAAGAATATCAACTAATTGATGTTTAGTATCAATAAACTCTAGGATTACATCATGATTAGTGACATGATCTCATATAAACTGATGCCTAATATCAATATGTTTTGTTCTATAGTGTTGAATGGGATTCTTTGTTAAACATATTGCACTTGTGTTATCACATTTTATGGGGATATTTTTAAGATGAATCTTATAATCCTCTAAAGTGTTTTTCAGCCACACAAGTTGTGCACAGCATGCACTAGCTGCAATGTACTCAGCTTGGTTGTAGATAGTGCAACTGAGTTTTGTTTCTTGGATGACCAAGAAACAAGGGCATGTCCCAAAAATTGATATGTTCCTGATATGCTTTTTATATCTAGTCTACATCCAGTAAAATCTGCATTAGCATAAGCAATTAACTTAAAATTCTTGGATTTTGGATACCATAATCCTAGATTGATGGTTCCTTTAAGATATCTAAGTATTCTCTTAACTGCTTTGAGATGAGATATCTTAAGATTAGATTGAAACCTAGCACATAGTCCTACACTAAACATGATATCTGGTCTAGTTGTAGTGAGGTAAAGTAAACTTCCTATCATACCCCTATAAGCTTTTTGATCAAAGCTTTCTCCACTTTCATCAATTTCTAACTTAGTGGAGGTGCTCATAGGTATGTTGATTGTTAGGATCGGGGTCGACACTAAGAGGGGGGGTGAATTAGTGCAGCAGTAAAATATTATCGATTTTAAAACTTTCGTATGATAAAAAATGATTTCGACATAAACCGATTTTAGAAGCTTAATAACTTGGAAGCATATGAAAGTGTAGTGACTAAGTAAAGTAGTTTGCAGTATGTAAATGATAAGAATAAAATGCAAACCAGAGAACACAACAGTTTTAGAATGGTTCGGTCAACGTGACCTACATCCACTTTTGGCGAACTCCTCCGACGAGATCATCGGCGTCCACTAGAAGCCTTCCTTCAATAGGTGAAGGCCAATCACCTCTTACACCCCTCTTTTGGTTTAGGAGATAACCCTTACAAGCACTCACTCTCCTCTCTAAATAGAATTCTAGCACTTAGACTAGAGGAGGATTCTGATAAGAGATTTCTATAGTGATTCTTTACTTTTAAACTCTCTGTGCTTATGTGTTTAACCAAGGATGAGAGGGGTATTTATAGGCTTCAAGTTGATTCAAACTTGGAGCCTAAAACTTTCCCATCCTAGGTTCCCCGGGCACGGGCGGTACCACCGCCTGCGCTGGCCGGTACCACCGCCCAGTGTCAGTTTGACTGACATTGCCCTGGGCAGTACCACCACCCAAGTCTGGTGGTACCATTGCCTGGGGGGCAATGCTGGGCGGTACCACCACCCAGACTGATGGTACCATCGCCTGACTCAATCTCGAAGACTATGCCATGATAGTGAGACTTCTTGGGGCACTATTTGGTCTTCTTATTGGGCCCAATATAATTCTTACATAGGCCTAGCTAGCCTCTAATTAGGTTGGCCCAAATATAAATCCAATTACGTGCTAACTATGAAATCCTAAGACATTTGCTAAGCAAAACAAGTCCCTATGTCTATTCTTCCGGCGAACTCCTGGACTTCACGATGATCTTCTTGGCAAGTTCCGATGAGCTTCTCTAGTAAGCTCCGAGACTTCTCGGCTGGTTCCTCCAAAAATTTCGACGAACGTCCAGACTTCCGACGAACTCTCGAACTCCCAACGAAGTCGCATCCTTGACTCCGGTACCCTGCCAGTGGCGATACAACCGTCCAGACTGACGGTACCCCTGCTTGACAAAGTCTCGAAGATTATGCCACGATGGCGAGATTGCTTGGGGCACTATTTGGGCTTCTTATTAGGCCCAACACAGTTCTTACATGGGCTTAGCTAGCCCCTAATTGGGTTGGCCCAAATCTAAGCCCAATTACATGCTAACTATGAAATCCTAAGACATTTGGTAAGCAAAACAAGTCCCTATGTCTATTCTTCCGGTGAGCTTCCGGTAAACTTCCGACGAACTCCTGGACTTCACAACGATCTTCTTGGCGAGTTCTGACGAGCTTCTCTAGCAAGCTCTGAGACTTCTCGGCTAGTTCATCTAGAACTTCTGACGAACGTTTAGACTTCCGACGAACTCTCGAACTACCAACGAAGTCACGTCCTTGACTCCAGGACTTCATTTTGCTTCATGCCTTGCTATTGTAGTTAATCCTACATATGTAAAAACATACTTCGATCTAGACAATTAATACTAAGCATTAATCAAGATGTCTGGCATGTCATTGGTCCCTCGACGCTTCATCTGATTCTTCGGCGCATCGTCCTCTCTTGCGGCCTATTACCTAATTGGCCAGTTGACTCCGCAACTCTAATATCCTTGGCGTAATATCCGCTCTTTTTGGCCTGATGCCCGAATCCATGGCCCGAAGCCTTTTGTCGATATGTCGACCATTCCTCCGACTCAACGTCCAATCTTCTGACATGTTTTCTCCTAGCACAACATGATTCTTCCTGCTTTAATTGTCTCATCCTAATCGAAGCATTCTACGTCACTAAAAACGTATATTAATATCATAAACAATTATCAATTGGTTTCATCATCAAAATCCGAGATTCAATAATCTCCCCCTTTTTTATGATGACAACCAATAAATGATGGAGTTAACCAAACTCTCGGAGTTTAAATAAACTCCCCCTATCAATATACCTTATTGATAGAAACTGTTGGATTCAAAAATCCAAGCAAATATGTCATGATTAAATCATGCATGACATCAACAAATTTCTTCCCCTTTGTCATCAACAAAAAGCAAAAGTACCAACTATCAAATGTTTGGAAATACAAGTTCAAACATTGCATTTATCATTATGCAATTTGTAAACTACAAAATTTAATAAGTGTTACATCATGCAAGCCAGTAAATTTAAAGATGTGCAAGTTGGCATATTTGCTTTTCTTTACAATGTTCAAACTAGCAAGTTTTTGAAATGTACAAGATAGCATAATTTTTGCATCTTCTTGAGATTTCAAGCTAGTAATTCTCGGTGATGTTCAAGATAGTAATTTTTTTTTTTTTTTTGAGAAGTGCGATTATGTTTACTTCCTTTGCACAAACGCAAGCTAACAAAATGTTACATTATTTTACAACATGGAAGCTAACAATTTGATATGTTCAAGAAGCAAGTTCTTTCTTCTCTTTTGAGAAGTGTAATTTTTGCTTTCTTCTTGAATTGAGCGAGCTAGCATCTTTTATCTCCCCCTCTGTCATTGTCGAAAAAAAGGGAAGACCCTTTATATCAATTTTCATATTATGACAAAGGTAAAGTATTAATCCTTTTTCCATATGTTTGTGCATCATCCTAGTTTTAAATTAAAACATGCATAATTCTAAAACTTTAGATTTGTATCCTTTCTTCGTGCATTATATAAATAAATTAATCATTATGGGCATATCATACATGATATTCAAGCATAAATGACATCATTTTGGTAACAAATCATAGCATTTATCAAGAGATTAATAAAAAGGACATAAATAGATTCATTAATCTCTCCTTTCTAGAAAAATGGTAGGAGTTCAAAATCATGATGATGATTCATAAAAAATATCATAATTTATATTCAAGAGAAAAATAATCATTCATTCTCAATCATTCAACTTGTCAAATCAAAACATATATCATTGTTTAAAATGAAAGTGCAAGATTTATCATAAAAATCATCAAGATCAATAAATCCCAAAAATCATCATGTATAATTTTAAAATCTCATGCATCATTTTTAAAACCGAAAAAGTTACTTTCATTATAGTAAAATCGATAATCCATAAATCATAAAAATCGTCATGCATAATTTAAAAATTTAAATTTATTAAGCATGATCTCAAATTACATTTTTTCATCGAGCATGATTTCATATTGAACATAATTTTGAATTATTCTTATAGATATCTAAAACTTCTTTAGTTTTAATTTATATGATTGACTTTATATTAGCATGCCCAAATTTTTGTTCTTATGTCAAAACCATACATCATTTTGAAAACCAAAGACAAGGTTCATAAAAAAAAATCATCAAGCCTTCCATACAAAAGCCATGCATCGTCATTGAAAAGCAATATGGAAATCATCAAAATACACATTTTTGCTTCTTAAGCACATACATAAGATTAATCTTACTAGGTGTACAATCATTAGATTTATATTTAACATTTTATTGCATTATCATAAAACATGTAATTTTCGTGATCATTTTCAAAATTACTAGAATGATAAGAATGATCCTAATTTTTGCATTTTCACTTTTAAACATGCAATTTTTAAAAAAATAATTTTTTTAAACTAAATAAAAAAGAAAATACATCATGGAAAGCATCAAGTAATTTCAAAATAAATTAAGGGGTTTCAATTACCTCATCACCGAAAGCCGTTAAGGCGTAGTTTGCCACCTTGCCTTTGTTGAATTTCTCCTCATCTTCGGAGGAGCTCGATTCATCCCACTTTGTATTCTTCTTCTTGCATTCAAAGCAAGTAACTGCGTTCTTTGGAAGTTCTTTAATTCTTATTTCATAAACTTTTTAAATTTCTTAGTGAGTAGTTCATGTTCACCATCACTTGAGCTTATGCTCGAGTGGTCTTCAAATGTTCTAAGTTCAAAATCCTTTCTGTTCTTTGGAAGGTGATTCTCAAGTTCTTTACATGCATTGCACGTCATTTCATATGTTATCAAGGACCCTGTTAATTCTTCGATTGGAAATTGGTTCAAGTTTTTCGATTCTTGAATAGTCGTTATTTTTGAATCCCAACTCTTATTAAGAGAATGCAAAATCTTGTTTACAAGCTCAAAATCCGAAAAACATTTGCCAAGAGCATTTAAAACATTGACGATATCCGTAAAATGGGTGTACATGTCAATAATAGTTTTGCTCGGCTTCATTTGAAAAAGCTCAAAATCTTGAATTAAAAAATTAATTTTTAAATATTTAACTTTGCTAGTTCCTTCATGTGTGATTTCAAGAGTGCGCCAAATATCGAAAGCCGTTTTGTAAGTAGAAACACGATTAAACTCATTTCTATCTAAGGCGCAAAACAAGGCATTCATAGCCTTTGCATTTAGAGAAAACGTCTTCTTCTCTAAATCATTCCAATGGTTTATTGAAAGAGAAGACATTTGAAAATCGGATTCGACTATATACTATAAATCGAGATGCAATGAAAGCAAGAAAACTCTCATTCGAGTTTTCCAATAAGTGTAGTCCGTCCCAATGAAAAAGGGAGGACAAATGAGAGAGTGACACTCTTGAAAGCCGAAATGAGCCATTTTTCTTGGGTGTTAATCCAAATGAGAAATCATGAGGCTCTGATACCAATTGTTAGAATCAGGGTTAGCACTAAAAGGGGGGGTGAATTAGTGCAGCGGTAAAATATCGTCGGTTTAAAAACTTTCGTACGATAAAAAGTGATTTCAACGTAAACCGATTTCGGAAGCTTAATAACTTGGAAGCATATAAAAGCGTAGTGACTAAGTAAAGTAGTTTGCAGTATGTAAATGGCAAGAATAAAATGTAAACTAGAGAACACAGCAGTTTTAGAGTGGTTCGGTCAACGTGACCTATATCCACTTTCGACGAACTCCTCCGACAAGATCACTGGCGTACACTAGAGGCCTTCCTTCAATAGGTGATGGCCAATCACCTTTTACACCCCTCTTTTCATTTTCATGGGTTTAGGAGATAACCCTTATAAGCACTCACTCTCCTCTCTAAATAGAATTCTAATAATTAGATTAGAGGAGGATTCTCACAAGAGATTTCTACAGTAATTCTTTACTTTTAAACTCTCTATGCTTGTGTGTTTTAATCAGGGATAAACGGGGTATTTATAGGCTTTAAGTTGATTCAAACTTGGAGCCTAAAACTTTCCTATCCCGGGTTACCTAGGCACGGGCGGTACCACAGCTTGCGCTGGGTGGTACCACCGCCCAGTGTTAGTCTGACTAACACTGCCCTGAGCGGTACCACTGTTAGGATCGAGAGCACTAAGAGGGGGGGGGGGGTGAATTAGTGCAGCGGAAAACTTTCTGCGATTAAAATCGAAAGCTGTGTTCGAACGATAAAAACAACTTCTGTATGAAAGTTGATACTAAGCAAGGTTAAAGTCAAACTATGCAGGCTATTTGCAGCTATGATGAAAACCAGAATATCGGCGCAAACTGAAATTCGACGTTCGTACGAAGAAACTGATTTACGTCTAAATGCTGATTCGTAAATCACTTGATTAGATAAGACACAGTTTAAGCAGGAGTATAAAGGCAATGTGCAGTTATGGTAAAGCTCAAAACGTAAAAGCAATCTGCAATATGATGATCATACGAAAAAGCAGATTTACGTCTAAACGCAGATTTACGTCTAAATGCAGATTTACGTCTAAACGCAGATTTACGTCTAAACGCAGATTTACGTCTGAACCTTGAAACTCGTTCGTAAAATCGCAGAGGGCAGTAAGCTATTGAGAAGTTTGCAGTGAAGGTAAAATGCTCAAAGGAAATGCAAACCGAGATTTAGAGTGGTTCGGTCAATCTTGACCTACTCCACTTTTGGCTTCCTCCACCGACGAGGTCACCGACGTCAACTAGAGGCCTTCCTTCAATAGGCGAAGGCCAACCACCCTCTTACAAATTCACTCCTTTTGATGGGCTTAGGAGACAACCCTTACAGAAGTTTTCTCTCCTCTCTTTACAACTCAAACTTTGAAGAACAGAAAGAGGAGAACTAGCAGTTTTGAGCTCTAAGAACCACAGAAAGACAGCAAGATTTCGAGTGTGTGTTCTGTGCTTTCAGTGCTGAATGGGTGGGGTATTTATAGCCCCCAACCCAGTTCAAATTTGGAGCTCAAATCTGTCAATTCCCGGAATTCCGGGATCAGGCGGTTGCACCTCCTAACTGGGGCGGTTGCACCGCTTGGCAGAGCTCAAAGACTGAGCCTCTAGGCCGTGCCACCTCTGTCAGGGGCGGTTGCACCTCTCTGCCAGAGCTCGAAGACCGAGCTCAGGCGGTTGCACCGCCTGACTGGAGAGGTTGCACCGCCTGGCAGAACTCGAAACTTGAGCTCTGGCGGTGCTACCTCTTGACAGAAGAGGTTGCACCGCCCAGTCTCGCTCGGAGACTGAGCCCGGGGCGGTGCCACCTCTTGGCTGGGGCGGTTGCACCGCCCAGTCTCGTTGGGAGACATAGCCTGGGCGGTGCTACCTCCTGGCCTGGGCGGTTGCACCTCTTGGCACTATTTCAGATCATTGGTTGGGCTCCAAACTTGGCCCAAACTAGTCCGAATTCGGGCCCAATTGGCCCCTAACCGGGTTATAAGATTAACACCTAATCCTAACCCTAATTAACGTATTAACTACGAATTTAAAGACATTTCTTAAGCTATTACAAAGTCCGCAAGTCAAGACTTCTTCCGGCGAGCTTCCGGTGAACTTCCGGCGGTCTTCCGATAAACTCTCAGAAACCATTCTGCGGACTCCCGGCAAGCTCCTAGACTTCACGATTTGATCTTGGCGAGTTCCGACGAGCTTCTTTGGCAAGCTTCTAGACTTCTCGGATTTGTTCCCGCAAAACCTCCAACGACCATCCGAACTTCCGTCGAACTCTCGAACTCCCAACGTGATCATAGTCTTGACTCCAGCGCAACTCCAGCTACATGTCTTACTTTCATCGTAGTTAATCCTGCACATGTAAAATAAAAACTTTGATCGAGACAATTAATCCTAAGTAATTAACCAACTTGTCCGGCATGTCATTGGTCCCTCGATGCTTCGTCCGATTCTTCGGCGCATCGTCCTTTCCTGCGGCCTATTGCCCAATCGGCCACTTGGCTCCGCAACTCCGATATCCTTGGCACAATACCCGCTCTTCTTGGCCCGATACCCGAGTCCACGGCCCGAAGCCTTCTGTCGATACGTCGACCGATCCACCGGCCCGACGTCCAATCTTCTGACATGTTCCTCCGGCACAACATGATTTTTCTGCTTTAATTGTCTCATCCTGATCGAGGCATCCTGCGTCACTCAAAACGCAGATTAAATCATAAACATATATCAAGTAGTTTCATCATCAAAATACGAGATTCAACAACCACTGCTTGGGGGGCAGTGCTGGGCAGTACCACCGCCCAGACTGGTGGTACCACCGCCTGGCACCCTGCTAGGGGCGGTACAACCACCTAGACTGGCGGTACCACCGCTTGACATAGTGTCGAAGATTGTGCCACAATGGTGAGACTTCTTAGGGCACTGTTTGGGCTTCTTATTGGGCCCAACATAGTTCTTACATAGGCCTAGCTAGCCCCTAATTAGGTTGGCCCAAATCTAAGCCCAATTACGTACTAACTACGAAATCCTAAAACATTTGCTAAGCAAAACAAGTCCCTATGTCTATTTTACCGATAAGCTTCCGACAAACTTCCGGTGAACTCCTAGACTTCACGATGATCTTCTTGGCGAGTTCCGATGAGCTTCTCTGGCAAGATCCAAAACTTCTTGGCTGGTTCCTCTAGAACTTTCGATGAATGTCCAGACTTCCGATGAACTCTCGAACTCTTAACGAAGTCACGTCCTTGACTCAGGGACTTCATTTTGCTTCATGTCTTGCTATCGTAGTTAATCATGCACATATAAAATCATACTTCGATCTAGACAATTAATACTAAGCATCAATCAAGTTGTCCGACATGTCATTGGTCCTTCGATGCTTCGTCCAATTCTTCGACGCATCGTCCTCTCTTGTGGCCTATTGTCCAATCGGCTAGTTGACTCTGCAACTCCAATATCCTTAGCGTAATATCCGCTCTTTTTGGCCCAATGCCCAAATCCATGGCTCGAAGCCTTCTGTCGATATGTCGACCATTCCTCCGGCTCGACGTCCAATCTTCTGATATGTTTTCCCCTGGCACAACATGATTCTTCCTGCTTTAATTGTCTCATCCTGATCGAAGCATCTTGCGTCACTCAAAATGCAGATTAAAATCATAAACAATTATGAATTGGTTTCATCATCAAAATCTGAGATTCAACGTTGATAGCTTTTGAGCTATCCATATTAAACCTTTTTAGCAAATCTAAAACGTATTTTGTTTGACTAAGAAAGATGTCATTACTTAGTTGTTCAATTTGTATGCCCAAAAAGAAAGTTAATTCTCCCATCAAACTCATTTCAAATTCAAGACTCATACTTTTAGCAAATGATTCACAAAGAGATTCATTCGTTGAATCGAAAATAATATCATCAACATTAATTTGAATAATAAGAAAATTATTTTCAAAATTTTTGATAAACAATGTAGTATCAACCTTGCCTTTAGAGAAATTATTTTCAATAAGAAATGAACTAAGTCTCTCATACCAAGCCCTTGGGGCTTGTTTTAAACCATAGAGAGCTTTAGTCAGTTTAAACACATGATTTGGGAAACTATCATTCTCAAATCCGGGAGGTTGTTCAACATAAACTTCTTCGGAAATAAAGCCTTTAAGAAAAACGTTTTTAACATCTATTTGAAACAACTTAAAATTATTACTACTAGCATAGGCAAGGAGCATCCTTATAACTTCTAATCGAGCCATAGGAGCAAAGGTTTCTTCATAATCGATACCTTCTTCTTGGTTGAAACCTTTGGCCACTAATCTAACCTTATTTATAACCACGATACCAGATTCTTCTTGCTTGTTTCTAAAGACCCATTTAGTATCAATAACTAAATGATCATTTGGCCTAGGAATAAGCTTCCACACCTCATTTCTCTCAAATTGATTTAACTCATCTTGCATTGCGATAATCCATGAATCATTTTTCATGGGTTCGTTAATACATTTAGGTTCAATTTGGGAGAGAAAAGTGACGTGGCACAAAAATTTTTAGGAGAAGAACATGTTTGAACCCGTTTAGATGTGTCTTATATGATTAGCTCCTTAGGATGAGCATCTACATATTTCCAATCCTTGGGTAAGGATGTCTCAGAAGTGGATGCATCCAAGTTGCTAGTTGGAGAAGGGGTTTCATTTAAATTCAAAGTATCAAAATTAACATCGTCATCAAAATCATTTTTATTAATTTTAGAAATCTCATTAAAAACAACATTAATGGATTATTCTATAATTAAGGTTCTTTTATTAAAGATATGAAATGCTTTAGAAATCGAAGAATATGAAACATTGGGTTTAGTATCAAATTTTCCTAAGTCATCTTTTTCATTCAAGATAAAACACTTACACCCAAAAATTTTAAAATATGAAACATTGGGTTTTCTGTTATTCCACAACTCATAAGGAGTTTTGGTGAGTAAGGGTCTTACTAGAACTCTATTCATGACATAGCATGCCGTGTTTACGGCTTCGGCCCAAAAATATTTGGGCAGGCTATGTTCATTCAACATGGTTCTTGCAATTTCTTATAAATTTCTATTCTTTCTTTCTACTACTCCATTTTGTTGAGGATTTCTTGGAGTAGAGAAGTTGTGGTTGTATCCATTAGATTCACAAAATTCTTGAAAATCACAGTTTTGAAATTCACCATCATGATCACTTCGAATTGACGAAATCATAAAACCCTTTTCATTTTAAATAAGTTTACAAAACTTGGTGAAGTATCTATAGCATTCACTTTTGTGTGTCAAAAAATAAGTCAATATGTATCTACTATAATCATCTACAATGACAAAAGCGTATTTGGTACCTCCTAAGCTTGATGTAGAAATTGGTCCGAAAAAGTCCATATAGATCAATTGCAAAGGTCTAGAGGTGCTTATTTGATTCTTAGGTTTGAAGCTACTTTTTATTTGTTTTCTTAATTGACAAGCATCACACACATTATCTTTGACGAACTTGATGTGAGGAATTCCTCTTACAAGTTATTTAGATGAAATTTGGGTAATTAGTTTCATGTTAGCATGACTTAATCTCCTATGCCAAAGCCAAGCATCATCATTTAAAATCGAAAAACACATTTCATTGCAAAGATTATTAATGTCAATGGTGTATACGTTATTTTGTTTTAATACAATCATATATGTGTTTTTGTGTGGTTTTTCAATAATGTAAGAATTAGATTCAAATTTAACAATATATCCTTTATCACATAATTGACTAATGCTCAAGAAGTTATGTTTTAAACCATCTACTAACAAAATATCTTAAATAAAGAAGTTAGATTTTTTACCTATGGTTCCTTTGTCAATGATTTTACCCTTGTTGTTGTCTTTGAATGTGACATATCCTTCATCTATGCTAGTGAGCTTAGAGAATTGAGATGGATCTCCGGTCATATACCTTGAGCATCCACTATCAAGGTACCATCTCTTGCTTCTAGCTTGTGATGGTATACGTTTCTACAAAAGAGGATGACTTTTAGGTACCCATTACTTGCTACCAACCTCAAATTTCTTCAAGGTATCCTTGAGTAGCAAGTTCTCCTTTTGGAGTATTTCTAAATCATGACATTTCATACATGGAGCTAAACTATCATTATGCTCAATTTTTAATTTATCGAAATTACTAACAAGAGAATCATGCTCTATTTTTAACAATTTATATTTTTACTAATTATTTTACATTCATCAAATAAATCATGAAAAATATTTAATAATTCATCAAATGATAAATTTGCATCAATTGAACTTGATACCTCCTCTTTAAGGGCCATTAGTACATAGTGAGCAACTTGCTCGGTGTTGGGCTCCTCTTCTTCGGATACGCTTGAGTCATCCCATATTGCTCTGAGCGCCTTCTTCTTCGGTGTCCTCTTCTTGGCTTGGGGAAATTCACTCTTATAGTGTCCTAGCTTCTTGCATTCATAGCAAATTACTTGATCTTTCTTGGGTTCAAATTTATTTTTAGTATCATTTTTAAATTTATTTCTTTTAATATATTTTTTAAATTTTCTTGTTAAAAGTGCCAAGTCATCATCAAAGTCCTCATCACTTGAGTTTTCTCTCAAGTGATCTTCTTGTGTTCTTAGTGTCATATCCTTCCTGTTCTTTAGAAGGGTGTCCTCAAGCTCTTCATGAGCTTTGCATATCATTTCATAGGTCATTAACGATCCAATTAATTTTTCAAGAGGAAAGTTGTTTAAATCTTTGGCTTCTTGAATGGCCGTGACTTTAGGGTCTCAACTCTTTGGAAGGGATCTTAAAACTTTATTAACAAGCTCAAAATTCGAAAAACTTTTACCAAGTCCTTTTAGACCATTAACGACATCCGTAAAACAAGTGTACATGTCTCTAATGGTCTCACTCGGTTTCATTCGAAATAATTCATAAGAATGTACTAAAAGGTTGATTTTTGACTCTTTTACTTTACTCATGCCTTCGTGAGACACTTCGAGTGTATGTCAAATATCAAAAGCCATTTAACAAATTGAAACACGATTGAACTTGTTTTTATCTAGTGCACAAAATAAGGCATTCATAGCCTTTGCATTTAAAGCGAAAGTCTTCTTCTCTAATTCATTCCAATCGATCATTGGAAGAAAAGACTTTTGAAATCCATTTTCTACAATGTTCCAAAGCTTAAAATCTATAAAAATTAGGAAGATCCTCATTCGAGTCTTTCAATAGGTGTAATCCGTCCCATTGAATATGGGCGGATGTTTAATTGAGTGACCCTCTTGGTTTCCGGCAAATGCCATCTCTCTTGAATTTTAAGCCAACTAAGAGTAAACCTCACTCTGATACCAATTGTTAGGATCAAGAGCGCACTAAGAGGCAGGGAGTGAATGAGTGTAGTAGAAAACTTTTGTGTTAGGACTCTAGCTTGGAGAGAACTAATTGAGAGGGACATTCATGTAAAACCTACCTAAGCCGACCCCTATTAAAGAGGTGAAGAGGCCGGCTAGGGTTAGGAGGTTGTTTCTTAGAGAAGAATAAGGAGTTGTAAAGGAATAGGAGTCTTGAGTATGAGTCCTATTAGGAGTTAGGGTTTAGAAGCCCTATAAATAGTCATGTATTCCTCCTCTTTTCACAAGCAATAGATGAATCTTTTCTGCAGCCTTTGAGCAGCAACTTGGAGGGAGGAACCCCTATAGAGTTCCAAGGAGGCCGATCCCCTAAAGAGATCAACCCCAAGTTTAGAATCTGCTAGGGTTCTAACACCTGGTATCAGAGCAACATTCTTGGCGTCTCGCTACCCTTCCACAGCCATCCATCAACCCTCCACAACCGCCCAAAGCAATTCCCACAATTGCTTAAGAGATCGTTGCCAAATTCCACCGTCATCTCCACCACCACGGATCATCCTTTGATCTCCCCGTGAATTGCAACAGGTTCTGGTTTTCTACCTCACTGCTGCTGCAATTTAGTTATCCTTATTTGAAAATCCTAAAAAAATTATTCCTATATTGCTGCATAAACTTTTCGTCATAAAGTTTTCATCTCTACGACGAAAGATATATTGTAGAATTCCAACCGTATAGCACCGTCTGTTTGATCTTGCTACTATGTTTTTTCTATCCAAATCTCTACAAAATTTTTATGACATCTTCGACATTTCCTAACAGCAGATTTCCTTTGGTTTTGTCAAAAAATTCTCAATATAAACCATTGATATTTTATGTCTAATCTACTATACTTGAAAATCTGCAATGTAAAATTTTAACCGCATAGTACTGTTTGTTTGATCTTGATACTACATTGTTTCTATCCAAATCTCTAAGAAATTTTTATGATAGCTTTGACACTTCCTAACAGTGGAATTCCCTTTGGTTTCATAAAAAAATTCTCAATATAAACCACTGATCTTTTACGTCCAATCTGCTATACTTAAAAATCTGTGCTGTAGAAAATTTCAGCCGCATATTGTTGCCTTAACCCATCTATTTGCAATCTTTTTTGAATGAAATTTCTTATACACTTCATAGATCATCTTGGCTTCCATCTAAGATTGATCTATTAAGAAATTCATCTCTAAAAACGATTTTGTATTGCTGCAAATTTTCGTCGTAACCCGCTGAAATTTCTCGACGAGAATTCTGCAATCGCAACTTGCACCAATTTCCTTACTGTTATACTACTGAAATTTCCTTCATTAAATTAGATATCCTTACTGTCATATAAACTATGATTTTGCTATCAATTCCATCCTCAATTCTCTCAAGTTTTTGGTGGAAATTACATCGAGAAACCGTTGTTTCTTCGACGACAATTCTACTCTTACAAGACAGCACATACTTGCTGCAACTTCCACTTATTTCTATCAAACCTTTGCTACCATCTACCATAGATCCAAAAATTTCATCTATAGCCCTAAAACTCCACCAAACCATACCCTCAAACTGCACCCAAAATAGCTACAAAACAAGCCTAAACCATAGCCTATATCCACCAATCTACCAACCCTTTCGACCATCACCTCTCTCAACCAATACATGCCTTTAACCCGACAACAAAAGAGAGATCTTAACATCATAGATTTGACGGCATATACTATGGTATCTGAGGAGGTAATCAATGCTAAATTCGAAGCCTTCGAGGCGCGAATGGAGGATAAGATTCGGACGCTCTTTACCGAACTCAGATTGGGCCGACCACTAAGCCCAAAGAAATCACATCAAGGAGAGAGCTTTGCCCAATCACACCAAGCCCAAAGATATGACTTCCAAGAGAGGGGAAGCTCTATGACCAACCCCAACTATCCATGCATGAGAGTGGACTTCCCTAGATGGGAAGAAGGAGACCCGATTGGTTGGATCTCGCACGCGGAGCGATATTTTCGGTACCATAAAACTGCAGATGGATCTATGGTGAAAATTACAACTATACATCTTGAAGGGAATGCTGTTGAATCTCGTATTTTGATGATGAAACTACTTGATATATGTTTATGATTTAATCTACGTTTTGAGTGACGCAGGATGCTTCGATCAGGATGAGACAATTAAAGCAGGAAAATCATGTTGTGCCGAAGGAACATGTCAGAAGATTGGACGTCGGGCCGGTGGATCGGTCGACGTATCGACAAAAGGCTTCGGGCCGTGGACTCGGGCATCGGGCCAAGAAGAGCGGGTATTGTGCCAAGGATATCGGAGTTGCGGAGTCAACTGGCCGATTGGGCAATAGGCTGAAGAAGAGGACGATGCGCCGAAGAATCGGACGAAGCGTCGAGGGACCAATGACATGTCGGACAACTTGGTTAATTGCTTAGGATTAATTGTCTCGATCGAACTTTTGATTTGGTGTGCAGGACTAACTACGATGAGAGTAAGACAAGCAGCAGGTGTTGCGCCGGAGTCAAGATCATGATCACGTTGGGAGTTCGAGAGTTCGACGGAAGTTCGGACGGTCGTCGGAGGTTCAGCGAGAACAGATCCGAGAAGTCCAGAAGCTTGCCAAGCGAAGCTCGTCGGAACTCGCCAAGTGGATCGTCGCAAAGTTCAGGAGTATGCCGGATGTCCGCAGAAGGATCACCAAGGGTTTATCGGATGATCGACGGAAGTTGGCCGGAAACTCGCCGGAAGAAGCGATTGACGCATCGGAGCAAAGCTGCAGAAGTTGTCTTAGAGTTAATCGTAGTTAGCATGATGATTAAGCTTGAAAATGGGAGGTGATCCCATTAGCTTAATCTTGGGGCAATTGGGAACCTGAAAAGATTCAAATTGGGCCGAATGGAGCGAACCATTCGGACCCTGATTGCACCAGGAGGTGCAACCGCCCCAGCCAGGAGGTGCAACCGCCCCAGCCAGGAGGTGCAACCGCCAGGGCTACGAGGCTGGGAGGTGCAACCGCCCAGAGCTCAGTCTTCGAGCTAGACTGGGCGGTGCAACCTCCTCTGTCAAGAGGTAGCACCGCCAGAGCTCAAGTTTCGAGCTCTGCCAGGCGATGCAACCACCGAGCTCAGTCTTCGAGCTCTGGCAGAGAGGTGCATCAGCCTGAGCTCAGTCTCGAGCTCTGCCAGGTGATGCAACCACCGAGCTCAGTCTTCGAGCTCTGGCAGAGAGGTGCATCAGCCTGAGCTCAGTTTCGAGCTCTGCCAGGTGATGCAACCACCGAGCTCAGACTTCGAGCTCTGCCAGGCGGTGCAACCACCGAGCTCAGTCTTCGAGCTCTGCCAGGTGATGCAACCATCGAGCTCAGTCTTCGAGCTCTGGCAGAGAGGAGCAATCGCCTGAGCTCAGTCTTCGAGCTCTGCCAGGCGGTGCCACCTCTCCAGTCAAGAGGTGCAACCGCCTGATCCCAGAATTCTGGGATTTGATCGATTTGATCGTTTTGAGCTCCAAATTTGAACTGGGTTGGGGCCTATAAATACCCCACCCATTCAGCACTGAAAAGACACAGATCCACACCGAATTCTTGATCTTTTCAGTGATTCTAAGAGCTCATATTTGTGTAAAGTCCTAAAGTTCTCCTCCTTCTGTTCTTCAAGTTTTGAGTTGTAAAGAGAGGAGAGAAAGGATCTGTAAAGGTTGTCTCCTGAGCCTGTCAAAAGGAGAGAAACTGTAAAAGGGCAGTTAGCCTTCGCCCATTGAAGGAAGGCAGCTAGTTGACGTCGGTTACCTCGTCGGAGGAGGAAGCCAAAAGTGGAGTAGGTCAAGACTGACCGAACCACTCTAAATCTCTGGTTTGCTTTTACCTTGAGCACTTTATCATTACTGCAAACCTCTTACATTGCTACTGCCCTCTGCGCCTTTACGAACGAATTTCTAAGCTCTGATCTTTCAGAATCTGCATTCAAACGTAAATCGTGTTTTCGTACGATCTTCACACTGCGGTTTACGCTTTCATTCGGATTCCATTTATAACTGCAAATTGCTTTCTACGTAAAACGCTTTTCAAGGTTCAAAACTGCTTTTAGACGCAAAACTACATTTAGACGTAAAATTACGTTTAGACGTAAAACTGCGTTTAGACGCAAAACTGCGTTTAGACGTAAAACTGCATTTAGACGTAAAACTGCGTTTAGACGTAAAACTACGTTTAGACGCAAAACTGCGTTTAGGCGTAAAACTGCGTTTGGACGTAAAACTGCGTTTGGACGTAAAACTGCGTTTGGACGTAAAACTGCGTTTGGACGTAAAACTGAGTTTAGACGCAAACTACGCTTAGACGCAAACTGCGCTCAGACGCAAACTGTGCTCAGACGCAAACTGCGCTCAGACGCAAACTGCGCTTAGACGCAAACTGCACTGTGATTCTGCTTTTATATCGAAATCGTTTTTTATCGGACGAACGCAGCTTTCGTTTTTAAATCGCTGAAAGATTTCCGCTGCACTAATTCCCCCCCCCCCCCCTCTTAGTGCTCTCGATCCTAACAATTGGTATCAGAGCGGGGTATTTCTCATTTCGGATTTACACCCGAGAGAAATGACTTTTCAAGAGGGCTGTTCGGTCTTTCGTCCACCATTCTTTAACGGATTGGACTACACTTATTGGAAAACTCGAATGAGAGTTTTCTTAATTTCTCTAAATCTGGATTTATGGAATATCATTGAAAACGGTTTTCAACTTCCCTCCAAACCGATGAACGAATGGTCGGATTTGGAGAAGAAGAATTTTTCTTTAAACGCAAAGGCTATGAATGCCTTATTTTGCGCATTGGACAAAAATGAGTTCAATCGGATTTCTACGTGTGAAACGGCTTTCGATATTTGGCGCACTCTTGAAATCACGCACGAGGGAACTAGTAGAGTCAAAGACTCGAAAGTTAATATTTTACTGCTTGATTTCGAGCTTTTTCATATGAAACCAAGCGAAACCGTTGTTAACATGTACACCCGTTTTACGGATGTCGTCAATGGTTTAAAATCACTTGGTAAAAGCTTTTCGGATTTTGAACTCGTTAACAAAGTTTTGCGCTCACTTTCTAAAACTTGGGATTCAAAAGTAACTGCTATTCAAGAATCGAAAAACTTGAACCAATTTCCACTTGAAGAACTAATTGGTTCATTGATCACATATGAAATGACGTGCAATGCACGTAAAGAACTTGAGAACCACCTTCCAAAGAACAGGAAGGATTTGGGACATAGAACATTTGAAGACCACTCGAGCATAAGCTCAAGTGATGGTGAACTTAAACTACAAATGAAACGAAAATTAAAAAGCAAAAAGAATGGAACTACTTGCTTTAACCGCAAGAAGAAGAACAAAAATTGGGATGAATCGAGCTCATCTGAAGACGAGAAAGTCAACAAAGCGAGGCGGCAAACTACGCCTTACTAGCCTACGACATTGAGGTAATTAAAATGCCTTTGGTTTATTTTGAAATTACTTGATGCTTTCATGATATATTTTCCTTTTAGTTTAGAATTAATTTTCTTGAAAATTACATGTTTAAAAATAAAAATACAAAAATTATGATCATGCTGATAATTTCGAAAATAATATTGCATATTTTATGATAAACAAACAAAATGATTTTGATCATGATTAAGAAGTAATAATGTGTATCATGTTTGATTAACATTGTTGAATGAAATCACGTTTGATTTAAAGTAATGCATAAAGATGTAATATGAAATGATTATTAACAATTTTATGCATGTGATTTTAAGTTATCCATGATCATGAGCTTGTTTGATCTTCTTGACTTAATTTTAAGATCTATAGCAAAAATCATGTCTGAATATATGAAAGTGTTAATTTCATTTTTGGATTCACTTAACAATTGGTATCCTAACAATCAGATTCTCTCATACACTTATGAAAAATATTTTTCTAAAATGGATTTGATGAAATGATTCCTGCTTATAAATTCCATCTTGAAATATGAATGATAGTGTTTTTGCTTGCAAAGATTTGTTTCACGTTCATATCTCCTATGATTCATGTGCAGAAAAAGAATTTATAAATCATAATACAAAGAGATTTCTTATGCAAAAATAAAGTGCTTTTGTGATTCTTTGCTAAAGAGAATAATTATTAAAATCATAATCTTGGTAATTATAACATGGAGCTCTTTATAAATCAAGATCGTTCATTATGCTCCCTACATTTATAAAAAAAGGAGTTCTTCAAATGAAACGCAATTCAATGAAGTGTCATATTGATATCTTGAAACTTGGAATGTTTTAAAATGTGATCTTGATAAGAATGTTTCAAGTTGCTCTTTGTACTATATCTTTTCGAATGAATCATGAGCCTTGATATCATATATTTCATAATACAAGATTTCTTTGCCTTATGTCTTGAACTTTAATGCTTATCTTAATTTGGCATATAAAGACTAAGGCATGCTTAGGTGAAAAAGAATCTCTTAAAAAATGCTTTTCCCATCTGATCGAGATTAATGATTTCATGATATTTTGTGAATCTCGAAATTAATTTTAATGACTAGATTATGAATTTCAAATTAATAATTTGATTTGAATAAGTTTTATCTAAATCATAATCTTGATCTTGCAAAATTGAAGTCACAAATAATATCTTGTGGTATTCATGAATTGATACTCACAATATGAAAGCATTGATATTCATGACTTGAATTGGATTGAAACATTGTATGCTTAATTTAATCATTCTCCTATGTTTCAAAAATTCCTTAAATGCCTTATGTGATGATTGAAAACTAATCTGCTTTATGATGAATTACGAATCATGACTTGATCTATGATATAAATGCCTTGAAATGATTGAAATATTTAACACTTTTATGCTCTACCCCCTACCTTCTTCTTGTTTTCAATGATAAAATGGGGAGAAGTTTTGATCATGCATGGTAGGATATAATTTGACAAAATTGATACCATCATGATATGAAACATTAATGTAATTATGAATGGTGATATGATATCATGCATGTAATACTTCAACTTATGATAATGATGCATGCAATGATAAAATATTCATGATGAAAAATTGTCTTGACATTCATAACTTGATTATCCATCATTTGTCATGATTTTGAAATCGTTCTAAAAGGAAAAGAGAACTACAAAACTGTATTCTCTCTTTCATTTTTACAATGACAAAGGGGGAGATAGCTAGCTTGTACAAGTCAAGAAGATGCAAAAACTTGATTGCGAGCTTGCCTATTTTAAGAAGCAAAGATTGCTAACTTGCTTAGTTCAAGAAGAAAAATTGTCTTCTTGAACATCACTATCTTGAATATCTCAAGAAGCAAAACTTGCAATTTGCACATTGCAATAGGAAGCAAGAATCATGAGCTTACACAAGAAATTTATCTTGCATTTGCTTTCGAAATTTTTGCTAGCTTATATATTGTGAAACTTGTATATCATAAAAATTGCAAGCTTGTTGGTCTAAAGAGAAGCAGAAAGTTGCTATCTCAAAAGAAACAAATGTGCTATCTTGCCTATCTCAAGAGGCAAAAATGCTAACTTGCGCATCTAGCAAAGTGAGCAAAATTTTCAAGAAGCAAGAGTTGCCTTCTTGAACATCTCTAATTTGCTAGCTTGCATGATATAGAACTTGCTATCTTGAACATTACCAAAAGTGCTATCTTATATGTTATAAAACTTGAATATCTAAAACTTGATAGCATGAATGTCCTAAGCATGATATAACACTTGCTAAATCTTCTAGCTCCAAGATTGCATGATGATAAAACTTGATACTATGTTTTTCATGCAATGAGTTGAATCAATATCACAAACACTTGATTGTGATACTTCTCCTTTTTGTTGATGACAAAGGGGGAGAAGTATGTTGATGAAAGTATGTTGATGACATGACATGTGACGCATAAAGTTTATGCATATGTTCATGTTGACGTGTTGCAAGTATTCATGATGAATATTGCAATGACTTGAATTCAGTTTGAATTCAAGGTTCTATCAATATGGCATATTGATAGGGGGAGTTTGTTTAAACTCCGGGAGTTAAGTTTAACTCCGTCATCAAGTGGTTGTCATCATCAAAAAGGGGGAGATTGTTGAATCTCGTATTTTGATGATGAAACTACTTGATATATGTTTATGATTTAATCTGCGTTTTGAGTGACGCAGGATGCTTCGATCAGGATGAGACAATTAAAGCAGGAAAATCATGTTGTGCCGAAGGAACATGTCAGAAGATTGGACGTCGGGCCGGTGGATCGGTCGACGTATCGACAGAAGGCTTCGGGCCGTGGACTCGGGCATCGGGCCAAGAAGAGCGGGTATTGTGCCAAGGATATCGGAGTTGCGGAGTCAACTGGTCGATTGGGCAATAGGCTGCAGAAGAGGACGATGCGCCGAAGAATCGGACGAAGCGTCGAGGGACCAATGACATGTCGGACAACTTGGTTAATTGCTTAGGATTAATTGTCTCGATCGAAGTTTTGATTTGGTGTGCAGGATTAACTACGATGAGAGTAAAACAAGCAGCAGGTGTTGCGCCGGAGTCAAGATCATGATCACGTTGGGAGTTCGAGAGTTCGACGGAAGTTCGGACGGTCGTCGGAGGTTCAGCGAGAACAGATCCGAGAAGTCCAGAAGCTTGCCAAGCGAAGCTCGTCGGAACTCGCCAAGTGGATCGTCGCAAAGTCCAGGAGTATGCCGGATGTCCGCAGAAGGATCACCGAGGGTTTATCGGATGATCGACGGAAGTTGGCCGGAAACTCGCCGGAAGAAGCGATTGACGCATCGGAGCAAAGCTGCAGAAGTTGTCTTAGAGTTAATCGTAGTTAGCATGATGATTAAGCTTGAAAATGGGAGGTGATCCCATTAGCTTAATCTTGGGGCAATTGGGCCCCTGAAAAGATTCAAATTGGGCCGAATGGAGCGAACCATTCGGACCCTGATTGCACCAGGAGGTGCAACCGCCCCAGCCAGGAGGTGCAACCGCCAGGGCTGTGAGGTTGGGAGGTGCAACCACCCCAGCCAGGAGGTGCAACCGCCAGGGCTGTGAGGTTGGGAGGTGCAACCGCCCCAGCCAGGAGGTGCAACCGCCAGGGCTGCGAGGCTGGGAGGTGCAACCGCCCCAGCCAAGAGGTGCAACCGCCCAGAGCTCAGTCTTCGAGCTAGACTGGGCGGTGCAACCTCCTCTGTCAAGAGGTAGCACCGCCAGAGCTCAAGTTTCGAGCTCTGCCAGGCGATGCAACCACCGAGCTCAGTCTTCGAGCTCTGGTAGAGAGGTGCATCAGCCTGAGCTCAGTCTCGAGCTCTGCCAGGTGATGCAACCACCGAGCTCAGTCTTCGAGCTCTGGCAGAGAGGTGCATCAGCCTGAGCTCAGTTTCGAGCTCTGCCAGGTGATGCAACCACCGAGCTCAGACTTCGAGCTCTGCCAGGCGGTGCAACCACCGAGCTCAGTCTTCGAGCTCTGCCAGGTGATGCAACCATCGAGCTCAGTCTTCGAGCTCTGGCAGAGAGGAGCAATCGCTTGAGCTCAGTCTTCGAGCTCTGCCAGGCGGTGCCACCTCTCCAGTCAAGAGGTGCAACCGCCTGATCCCAGAATTCTGGGATTTGATCGATTTGATCGTTTTGAGCTCCAAATTTGAACTGGGTTGGGGCCTATAAATACCCCACCCAGTCAGCACTGAAAAGACACAGATCCACACCGAATTCTTGATCTTTTCAGTGATTCTAAGAGCTCAAATTTGTGTAAAGTCCTAAAGTTCTCCTCCTTCTGTTCTTCATGTTTTGAGTTGTAAAGAGAGGAGAGAAAGGATCTGTAAAGGTTGTCTCCTGAGCCTGTCAAAAGGAGAGAAACTGTAAAAGGGCAGTTAGCCTTCGCCCATTGAAGGAAGGCAGCTAGTTGACGTCGGTGACCTCGTCGGAGGAGGAAGCCAAAAGTGGAGTAGGTCAAGACTGACCGAACCACTCTAAATCTCTGGTTTGCTTTTACCTTGAGCACTTTATCATTACTGCAAACCTCTTACATTGCTACTGCCCTCTGCGCCTTTACGAACGAATTTCTAAGCTCTGATCTTTCAGAATCTGCATTCAAACGTAAATCGTGTTTCGTACGATCTTCACACTGCGGTTTACGCTTTCATTCGGATTCCATTTATAACTGCAAATTGCTTTCTACGTAAAACGCTTTTCAAGGTTCCAAACTGCTTTTAGACGCAAAACTACATTTAGACGTAAAATTATGTTTAGACGTAAAATTACGTTTAGACGCAAAACTGCGTTTAGACGCAAAACTGCGTTTAGACGTAAAACTGTGTTTAGACGTAAAACTGCGTTTAGACGTAAAACTACGTTTAGACGCAAAACTGCGTTTAGACGTAAAACTGCGTTTGGACGTAAAACTGCGTTTGGACGTAAAACTGCGTTTGGACGTAAAACTGAGTATAGACGCAAACTACGCTTAGACGCAAACTGCGCTCAGACGCAAACTGCGCTCAGACGCAAACTACGCTCAGACGCAAACTGCGCTTAGACGCAAACTGCACTGTGATTCTGCTTTTATATCGAAATCGTTTTTTATCGGACGAAAGCAGCTTTCGTTTTTAAATCGCTGAAAGATTTCCGCTGCACTAATTCACCCCCCCCCCTCTTAGTGCTCTCGATCCTAACAATTGGTATCAGAGCGGGGTATTTCTCATTTCGGATTTACACCCGAGAGAAATGACTTTTAAAGAGGGCTGTTCGGTCTTTCGTCCACCATTCTTTAACGGATTGGACTACACTTATTGGAAAACTCGAATGAGAGTTTTCTTAATTTCTCTAAATCTGGATTTATGGAATATCATTGAAAACGGTTTTCAACTTCCCTCCAAACCGATGAACGAATGGTCGGATTTGGAGAAGAAGAATTTTTCTTTAAACGCAAAGGCTATGAATGCCTTATTTTGCGCATTGGACAAAAATGAGTTCAATCGGATTTCTACGTGTGAAACGGCTTTCGATATTTGGCGCACTCTTGAAATCACGCACGAGGGAACTAGTAGAGTCAAAGACTCGAAAGTTAATATTTTACTACTTGATTTCGAGCTTTTTCATATGAAACCAAGCGAAACCGTTGTTGACATGTACACTCGTTTTACGGATGTCGTCAATGGTTTAAAATCACTTGGTAAAAGCTTTTCGGATTTTGAACTTGTTAACAAAGTTTTGCGCTCACTTTCTAAAACTTGGGATTCAAAAGTAACTGCTATTCAAGAATCGAAAAACTTGAACCAATTTCCACTTGAAGAACTAATTGGTTCATTGATCACATATGAAATGACGTGCAATGCACGTAAAGAACTTGAGAACCACCTTCCAAAGAACAGGAAGGATTTGGGACATAGAACATTTGAAGACCACTCGAGCATAAGCTCAAGTGATGGTGAACTTAAACTACAAATGAAACGAAAATTAAAAAGCAAAAAGAATGGAACTACTTGCTTTAAACGCAAGAAGAAGAACAAAAATTGGGATGAATCGAGCTCATCTGAAGACGAGAAAGTCAACAAAAGCGAGGCGGCAAACTACGCCTTACTAGCCTACGACATTGAGGTAATTAAAATGCCTTTGGTTTATTTTGAAATTACTTGATGCTTTCATGATATATTTTCTTTTTAGTTTAGAATTAATTTTCTTGAAAATTACATGTTTAAAAATAAAAATACAAAAATTATGATCATGCTGATAATTTCGAAAATAATATTGCATATTTTATGATAAACAAGCAAAATGATTTTGATCATGATTAAGAAGTAATAATGTGTATCATGTTTGATTAACATTGTTGAATGAAATCACGTTTGATTTAAAGTAATGCATAAAGATGTAATATGAAATGATTATTAACAATTTTATGCATGTGATTTTAAGTTATCCATGATCATGAGCTTGTTTGATCTTCTTGACTTAATTTTAAGATCTATAGCAAAAATCATGTCTGAATATATGAAAGTGTTAATTTCATTTTTGGATTCACTTAACAATTGGTATCCTAACAATCAGATTCTCTCGTACACTTATGAAAAATATTTTTCTAAAATGGATTTGATGAAATGATTCCTGCTTATAAATTCCATCTTGAAATATGAATGATAGTGTTTTTGCTTGCAAAGATTTGTTTCACGTTCATATCTCCTATGATTCATGTGCAGAAAAAAAATTTATAAATCATAATACAATGAGATTTCTTATGCAAAAATAAAGTGCTTTTGTGATTCTTTGCTAAAGAGAATAATTATTAAAATCATAATCTTGGTAATTATAACATGGAGCTCTTTATAAATCAAGATCGTTCATTATGCTCCCTACATTTATCAAAAAAGGAGTTCTTCAAATGAAACGCAATTCAATGAAGTGTCATATTGATATCTTGAAACTTGGAATGTTTTAAAATGTGATCTTGATAAGAATGTTTCAAGTTGCTCTTTGTACTATATCTTTTCGAATGAATCATGAGCCTTGATATCATATATTTCATAATACAAGATTTCTTTGCCTTATGTCTTGAACTTTAATGCTTATCTTAATTTGGCATATAAAGACTAAGGCATGCTTAGGTGAAAAAGAATCTCTTAAAAAATGCTTTTCCCATCTGATCGAGATTAATGATTTCATGATATTTTGTGAATCTCGAAATTAATTTTAATGACTAGATTATGAATTTCAAATTAATAATTTGATTTGAATAAGTTTTATCTAAATCATAATCTTGATCTTGCAAAATTGAAGTCACAAATAATATCTTGTGGTATTCATGAATTGATACTCACAATATGAAAGCATTGATATTCATGACTTGAATTGGATTGAAACATTGTATGCTTAATTTAATCATTCTCCTATGTTTCAAAAATTCCTTAAATGCCTTATGTGATGATTGAAAACTAATCTGCTTTATGATGAATTACGAATCATGACTTGATCTATGATATAAATGCCTTGAAATGATTGAAATATTTAACACTTTTATGCTCTACCCCCTACCTTCTTCTTGTTTTCAATGATAAAATGGGGAGAAGTTTTGATCATGCATGGTAGGATATAATTTGACAAAATTGATACCATCATGATATGAAACATTAATGTAATTATGAATGGTGATATGATATCATGCATGTAATACTTCAACTTATGATAATGATGCATGCAATGATAAAATATTCATGATGAAAAATTGTCTTGACATTCATAACTTGATTATCCATCATTTGTCATGATTTTGAAATCGTTCTAAAAGGAAAAGAGAACTACAAAACTGTATTCTCTCTTTCATTTTTACAATGACAAAGGGGGAGATAGCTAGCTTGTACAAGTCAAGAAGATGCAAAAACTTGATTGCGAGCTTGCCTATTTTAAGAAGCAAAGATTGCTAACTTGCTTAGTTCAAGAAGAAAAATTGTCTTCTTGAACATCACTATCTTGAATATCTCAAGAAGCAAAACTTGCAATTTGCACATTGCAATAGGAAGCAAGAATCATGAGCTTACACAAGAAATTTATCTTGCATTTGCTTTCGAAATTTTTGCTAGCTTATATATTGTGAAACTTGTATATCATAAAAATTGCTAGCTTGTTGGTCTAAAGAGAAGCAAAAAGTTGCTATCTCAAAAGAAACAAATGTGCTATCTTGCCTATCTCAAGAGGCAAAAATGCTAACTTGCGCATCTAGCAAAGTGAGCAAAATTTTCAAGAAGCAAGAGTTGCCTTCTTGAACATCTCTAATTTGCTAGCTTGCATGATATAGAACTTGCTATCTTGAACATTACCAAAAGTGCTATCTTATATGTTATAAAACTTGAATATCTAAAACTTGATAGCATGAATGTCCTAAGCATGATATAACACTTGCTAAATCTTCTAGCTCCAAGATTGCATGATGATAAAACTTGATACTATGTTTTTCATGCAATGAGTTGAATCAATATCACAAACACTTGATTGTGATACTTCTCCTTTTTGTTGATGACAAAGGGGGAGAAGTATGTTGATGAAAGTATGTTGATGACATGACATGTGACGTATAAAGTTTATGCATATGTTCATGTTGACGTGTTGCAAGTATTCATGATGAATATTGCAATGACTTGAATTCAGTTTGAATTCAAGGTTCTATCAATATGGCATATTGATAGGGGGAGTTTGTTTAAACTCCGGGAGTTAAGTTTAACTCCGTCATCAAGTGGTTGTCATCATCAAAAAGGGGGAGATTGTTGAATCTCGTATTTTGATGATGAAACTACTTGATATATATTTATGATTTAATCTGCGTTTTGAGTGACGCAGGATGCTTCGATCAGGATGAGACAATTAAAGCAGGAAAATCATGTTGTGCCGAAGGAACATGTCAGAAGATTGGACGTCGGGCCGGTGGATCGGTCGACGTATCGACAGAAGGCTTTGGGCCGTGGACTCGGGCATCGGGCCAAGAAGAGCGGGTATTGTGCCAAGGATATCGGAGTTGCGGAGTCAACTGGCCGATTGGGCAATAGGCTGCAGAAGAGGACGATGCGCCGAAGAATTGGACGAAGCGTCGAGGGACCAATGACATGTCGGACAACTTGGTTAATTGCTTAGGATTAATTGTCTCGATCGAAGTTTTGATTTGGTGTGCAGGATTAACTACGATGAGAGTAAGACAAGCAGCAGGTGTTGCGCCGGAGTCAAGATCATGATCACGTTGGGAGTTCGAGAGTTCGACGGAAGTTCGGACGGTCGTCGGAGGTTCAGCGAGAACAGATCCGAGAAGTCCAGAAGCTTGCCAAGCGAAGCTCGTCGGAACTCGCCAAGTGGATCGTCGCAAAGTCCAGGAGTATACCGGATGTCCGCAGAAGGATCACCGAGGGTTTATCGGATGATCGACGGAAGTTGGCCGGAAACTCGCCGGAAGAAGCGATTGACGCATCGGAGCAAAGCTGCAGAAGTTGTCTTAGAGTTAATCGTAGTTAGCATGATGATTAAGCTTGAAAATGGGAGGTGATCCCATTAGCTTAATCTTGGGGCAATTGGGCCCCTGAAAAGATTCAAATTGGGCCGAATGGAGCGAACCATTCGGACCCTGATTGCACCAGGAGGTGCAACCGCCCCAGCCAGGAGGTGCAACCGCCAGGGCTGTGAGGTTGGGAGGTGCAACCGCCCCAGCCAGGAGGTGCAACCGCCAGGGCTGCGAGGCTGGGAGGTGCAACCGCCCCAGCCAAGAGGTGCAACCGCCCAGAGCTCAGTCTTCGAGCTAGACTGGGCGGTGCAACCTCCTCTGTCAAGAGGTAGCACCGCCAGAGCTCAAGTTTCGAGCTCTGCCAGGCGATGCAACCACCGAGCTCAGTCTTCAAGCTCTGGCAGAGAGGTGCATCAGCCTGAGCTCAGTCTCGAGCTCTGCCAGGTGATGCAACCACCGAGCTCAGTCTTCGAGCTCTGGCAGAGAGGTGCATCAGCCTGAGCTCAGTTTCGAGCTCTGCCAGGTGATGCAACCACCGAGCTCAGACTTCGAGCTCTGCCAGGCGGTGCAACCACCGAGCTCAGTCTTCGAGCTCTGCCAGGTGATGCAACCATCGAGCTCAGTCTTCGAGCTCTGGCAGAGAGGAGCAATCGCCTGAGCTCAGTCTTCGAGCTCTGCCAGGCGGTGCCACCTCTCCAGTCAAGAGGTGCAACCGCCTGATCCCAGAATTCTGGGATTTGATCGATTTGATCGTTTTGAGCTCCAAATTTGAACTGGGTTGGGGCCTATAAATACCCCACCCATTCAGCACTGAAAAGACACAGATCCACACCGAATTCTTGATCTTTTCAGTGATTCTAAGAGCTCAAATTTGTGTAAAGTCCTAAAGTTCTCCTCCTTCTGTTCTTCAAGTTTTGAGTTGTAAAGAGAGGAGAGAAAGGATCTGTAAAGGTTGTCTCCTGAGCCTGTCAAAAGGAGAGAAACTGTAAAAGGGCAGTTAGCCTTCGCCCATTGAAGGAAGGCAGCTAGTTGACGTCGGTGACCTCGTCGGAGGAGGAAGCCAAAAGTGGAGTAGGTCAAGACTGACCGAACCACTCTAAATCTCTGGTTTGCTTTTACCTTGAGCACTTTATCATTACTGCAAACCTCTTACATTGCTACTGCCCTCTGCGCCTTTACGAACGAATTTCTAAGCTCTAATCTTTCAGAATCTGCATTCAAACGTAAATCGTGTTTTCGTACGATCTTCACACTGCGGTTTACGCTTTCATTCGGATTCCATTTATAACTGCAAATTGCTTTCTACGTAAAACGCTTTTCAAGGTTCAAAACTGCTTTTAGACGCAAAACTACATTTAGACGTAAAATTACGTTTAGACGTAAAACTTCGTTTAGACGCAAAACTGCGTTTAGACGTAAAACTGCGTTTAGACGTAAAACTACGTTTAGACGCAAAACTGCGTTTAGACGTAAAACTGCGTTTGGACGTAAAACTTCGTTTGGACGTAAAACTGCGTTTGGACGTAAAACTGCGTTTGGACGCAAAACTGAGTTTAGACGCAAACTGCGCTCAGACGCAAACTGCACTGTGATTCTGCTTTTATATCGAAATCGTTTTTTATCGGACGAACGCAGCTTTCGTTTTTAAATCGCTGAAAGATTTCCGCTGCACTAATTCACCCCCCCCCCCTCTTAGTGCTCTCGATCCTAACAAATGCTATACAGTGGTTTGACTAGTTTTAACATATTTATGGAGTCCTTTAATGGTGACAATTCAAAGAATGACTGCTAATCCGCTTCAAACCAACCGATTACGAGAATATTGACGGACAACTAGCAATGATCCGACAAACCTCTACCATTCAGGAGTACCAAACCAGGTTTGAAAGGTTATCTAATCAAACTCGTGATTGGTCTCAAAAATAGCTATTGAGGACCTTCATTGAGGGCTTGAAGTCGGAGATCCGAGGAGAAGTTAAAGCGCGACAACCATATACGCTTATGGCAGCCATCTCTTTCGCATGACATCAAGAGGAGCAATTGAACCATGAAGCTCAGAGGACTAGGGTCACTCCTCAACCAGTAATATTGAAGCCCTCAGCCCTCCCTACTATCGACCAAGTCCCTACACCAAAGAGGTTAACAAGAGAAGAGCTTCGGGAGCGATATGCGAAGGGGTTATGTTGGCATTGTGACGAGCCGTGGAGCCGTGAGCATCGCTGTAGTAAAGGGAGACTTCTTATGATTGAACCAATAGAAGAAGAGGTCATTGAACATCCAGAAGAGAGCCTTGAATATAAAGAAGAAGATGCAGAAGAAGAGCCACAACCGACCGAAGTTACGGTACATACACTAGCCGGCTACTCAAACCCGAACACAATGAAAGTTGGAGGCCTTCTCAAACAACAACCGATCACTGTTCTCATCGACACGGGCAGTACTAATAACTTTCTAAATAATAAGGTTACTATCCAGATAGCCTTACCTATCGAGAATTGCAACATGTTTGACATTAAGGTCCTCGATGGATGGATTTTGAAGTATAATCGTAGGCGCCCGCAAGTGAAACTGTTGTTGATCATGAGGCCTTACCAAGAGATAATTGCATATTTCTTCCTTCTCCCTCTTGATGATCATGAGGCCATACTCATAATTAAATGGTTGATGACAATAGGTGATATTTCTTGAAATTTTATGCAACTAATTATGAAATTTTACAGTAAGGAGAAACAGGTGATACTGAACGGGAAACATGGGGGCGACGTAACAACGATTTGCACACAACAAATGGAGAAGGTTTTGCATAAAGCATGCAGCAGATTTTTGGTACAACTTGAGCAGCAAACTAAGGGAGAGCCAATAGAATTTGAAGATCCAAACCTACTTCCTTTGCTTGCTGAATTTTCAGATATATTTGACAAATCGTACAACCTACCTCTTACCCGTCGGCATGATCATTATATAACAATTCTTTCAGGCAAACCTCTAGCAAATACTCGGCCATATCAATATCTACATCTCCATAAGGATGAAATAGAAAGGATTGTAAAAGAGATGCTCGAAACAGGAGTTATTCGGCTAAGTTGCAACCTCTACTCTTCACCAGTGCTACTTGTACACAAGAAGGACGGAACATGGCGAATATGCGTTGATTACCGAGCTCTCAATGGCATAACCATCAAGGATAAATACCTTATTCCAATAGCAGATGAATTGCTAGATGAAAGGGAGCACAAATCTTCACAAAGCTGGACCTTTGATCCGGGTATCATCAAATATGAGTGTGTGAAGAAGATATACCGAAAACCGCCTTTTGAACACACAACAACCACTACGAATTTTTGCTTTCTTCAACAGAAGGTGGAATATCTTGGGCATATCATATCAGAGGAAGGTGTGACAGTGGACCTCTTCAAAATTGTTAGAACCCTTGCAGATTCTAAACTTGGGGTTGATCTCTTTAGGGGATCGGCCTCCTTGGAACTCTATAGGGGTTCCTCCCTCCAAGTTGCTGCTCAAAGGTTGCAGAAAAGATTCATCTATTGCTTAAGAAAAGAGAAGGAATACATGGCTATTTATAGGGCTTCTAAACCCTAACTCCTAATAGGACTCCTACTTAAGACTCTTACTTCTAACCAACTCCTAATATGACTCATACTCAAGACTCCTATTCCCTTACAACTCCTAATTCTTCTCTAAGAAAAAACCTCCTAACAGAATGTCCCTTTCAATTAGGACTCTCCTAGTTAGAGTCCTAACAGAGTGTCCCTCTCAATTAGGACTCTCCTAGCTAGAGTCCTAACAGACCCGCCCTCTTCAAATCAGCCTTGTTCTCAAGGCTGAGATTCCATGAACTCAGGGAATCGGGTCTTCAGCTCCTCATATGGTTCCCATGTGGCATCTTCAAGTGGTAGATTATTCCAATGCATTAGTACTTCAGTAGAGGGATGTCGGTGACGCATCACGATCCTGCGATCGAGGATGGCCTGTGGTTGGGCTTGAATAACTCCATCCTCAATTGTGTTGGGCAGTTGGATCTGGGGTGACTCGTGTTCTCCCAACTTGGGCTTTAGGCATGATACGTGGAAGACAGGGTGAATTTTGGCATCTTCAGGTAATTTAAGTCTGTATGCCACGGCTCCAATACGCTCTGTGATCTGATAGGGCCCATAAAAATGTGGGGATAGCTTCATGGAGGCTCGAGTGTTGATAGAGAGTTGCTTGTATAGTTGT
Source organism: Musa acuminata AAA Group (assembly GCF_036884655.1). Classification (NCBI taxonomy): domain Eukaryota; kingdom Viridiplantae; phylum Streptophyta; class Magnoliopsida; order Zingiberales; family Musaceae; genus Musa; species Musa acuminata. The sequence goes on along the minus strand of NC_088353.1, from coordinate 29,566,622 downwards.
AGGCGAAGATAAACCCAATCTCCCACTGAAAATTCTCTTTCACTTCGTCGTGTGTCGGCTTGCTGCTTCATTCTGGCTTGAGCGGTAGAGAGATTATCTTTTAATAGTTGTAATAGTTTGTCCCTATCAATCAATTCTTGGTCAACTTGATCTACCTTGGCCGAGCCAATTACATACTTTGGAATCACAGGTGCTGGTCGACCATACAATGCTTCATAAGGGGCACATTTTGTAGATGAATGATATGTAGTATTATACCACCATTCGTCCCAAGGAAGCCATTTTGCCCACTCTTTTGGTCGGTCGCTAGCGAAACACCGGAGGTACGTCTCTAAGCACCTATTTACCACCTCTGTTTGGCCGTCAGTTTGTGGATGATATGCTGTGCTCATCTTGAGTTTGGTGCCTTGTAACTAAAATAACTCGGTCTAAAATTTACTAGTGAAGATCCTGTCATGATCACTTACGATGGACCTTGGCATCCCATGCAGTTTAACAATATTTTCTATGAAAATCTGAGCAATACTAGCAGTAGTGTAGGGATTTCTCACAGCACAAAAATGAGCATATTTCGTAAGTCGATCAACCACCACGAGAATCGTGCTTTTACCTTTGGAAGATGGCAGCCCTTCAATAAAGTCCATGGAGATGTCAGTCCATACTGAGTCTGGTATGGGTAATGGTTATAGCTTCCCTGGATTTGCCACAGTTTCACCCTTGTGCTGTTGACATACATCACATTGTGCCACATATTCAGCGATAATTATTTTCATCCCTCTCCAATAAAAATTTTGCTTCACTCTTTTGTAGGTTCTTAGGAATCCAAAGTGCCCTGTTGAAGGTATAGAGTGCATTTCATGCAAGATGATTACGATGCAAGGGGAGTCAGGTATAAGCACAATACGACCTTTGTAGCGTAAATCCCTCAAATCCCAGGTGTAGTGGGCTATTGCACTTGGATCCTCCTCCAATTTTTTTATGATCTTGCTGATCTCTGGATCCTTCTTCCATTCTTCCCTAATGTCCTCGAGGAGACTGGTGGTAGGAAGGGAGATGGCTGAAACCTTAGCTTGTTCAGGTAGCCGTGAGAGTGCATCTGCAACAACGTTTTCTTTCCCCTTTTTGTAAATAATTTCATAATCAAATCCAAGAAGTTTGGTTACCCATTTTTGCTGCTCAGGGGATGATATCTTTTGCTCCAAAAAGTACTTGAGGCTTTTATGGTCAGTTTTAATTTGAAATCGCCGGCCGATCAGGTAGGATCTCCACCTCGTTACTACGTGTACAATGGCAAGCATCTCCTTATCATATACTGACATATTTTGATGGGAGGGAGATAATGCCTTACTAGTGTATGCGAGTGGTCAACCATTTTGCATGAGAACGGCTCCAATTCCGACTCCAGATGCGTCGGTCTCAATGATGAAGGGTCTATTGAAATCTGGTAGCGCAAGCACCGGCGTCGTTGTCATGGCTGCTTTAAGTTTGTCGAAGGCAGCAGAGGCTTTGTCCGACCATTGGAAAGCATCTTTTTTCAATAAAGAAGTGAGTGGTGCACTGATCTTCCCATAGTCCTTAACAAATTTTCGGTAGTAGCCCGTTAGTCCAAGGAACCCCCGCAGTAATTTCACGTTTGCAGGTTTCGGCCAGCCTTGCATTGCCTCAATTTTTGTTGGGTCTACCGCACTCCTTCTTCTGATATTATATGCCCAAGGTACTCTACTTTTTGCTGGAGAAAGTTGCACTTTGGTTGCTTAACAAAAAGAGTATTCTCCTGAAGGATCGTCAAAACAATCCGTAAATGCTGAAAGTGAGTCTCAAGAGAAGGGCTGTAAACGAGAATATCATCGAAAAATACCAGCACAAATTTTCGAAGAAAGCTCTGAAATATATCATTCATGAGACTTTGAAAGGTTGAAGGAGCATTAGTGAGTCTAAAAGGCATTACCAAGAATTCATAATGGCCATCATGTGTGCGAAATGCAGTTTTTTGAATGTCATCGTTACATACCCGAATTTGGTGGTAACCGGATCGGAGGTCCAACTTCGTGAAGACTCGAGCTCCTTTCAATTCATCAAGAAGTTCATCCACCACTGGTATTGGGTATTTGTCCTTGACGGTGATGCCATTTAAAGCTCGGTAGTCGATGCACATCCGCCAAGTTCCGTCCTTCTTGTGTACAAGTAGCACCGGTGAGGAATAGGGACTGCAACTTGGTCGAATCACCCTTATTTCAAGCATCTCCTTTACAATATTTTCAATTTCATATTTCTGGAGGTGAGGATATCGGTATGGTCGAGTGTTCGCTGGTGGCTTGCCCGGAAGAATTGGAATTCGATGGTCATGTTGCCAAGAAGGAGGAAGACCGCGCGGTTCAGCAAATATGTCGGCAAATTCAGTAAGCAATTGGGCAAGATTTTGATCTTAAAATTCTATTTTCTTCCCCTCTGGTTGCTGTTAGAGGTGCATCAAAAAGGCACCATTTACCTTGTGTAAAACTTTCTCCATTCGTTGGGTCGAAACAGTGGTAACGTTGCTTCCGCGCTTCCCGCGTAGGATGATCTGTTTGCCCTTACAATAGAATTTCATAATTAATTTAGAAAAGTTCCAAGAGACATCACCTAGTGTAGTCAGCCATTCTATACCAAGCACTGCCTCATAGTCATCGATTGGTAGGAGGAAGAAATCGGAGATAATTTCTTGGTCTTGCAGTAATAGTTTCACCTGCGGGCATCTTTGGTCACACTTTAGGATTCTACCGTCAGCATCCTTTACATCGAACTTGCTGCAACCTTCAATATGCAGTGCCATCCGAGCAGCAACCTTACTATTCAGGAAGTTATTAGTGCTACCCGTGTCGATGAGAACAATGATCGGCTATTGTTTGAGAAGGCCTCCAACTTTCATCGTTTGCGGATTTGAATAGCCGGCTAGTGCGTGTACCGTAATGTCGGTCGGTTGTGGCTCTTCTTCCATATCTTCTTCTTTATGTTCAAGGCTCTCTTCTAGATGTTCAATGACCTCTTCTTCTACTGGTTCAATCATAAGAAGTCTACCTTTTTTACAGCGATGCTCGCGGCTCCACAGCTCGTCACAATGCCAACATAACCCCTTCGCAGATCGCTCCCGAAGTTCTTCTCTTGTTAACCTTTTCGATGTAGGAACTTGGTTGATAGTAGGGGGGGTTGAGGGCTTTAGTATTGTAGGTCGTGGAGTGATCCTTGTCCTCCGGGCTTCATGGTTCAATCGCTCCTCTTGAAGTCGTGCGAAAGAGATGGCTGCCATAAGCGTGCATGGTTGTCGCGCCTTAACTTCTCCCCGGATCTCCGGCTTAAAGCCCTCAATAAAAGTCCCCAATAATTGTTTTTCAGACCAATCATGAGTTTGATTAGATAACCTTTCAAACCTGGTTTGGTACTCCTGAATGGTGGAGGTTTGTCAGATCTTTGCTAGTTGTCCGTCAATGTTCTCGTAATAAGTTGGTCCGAAGCGGATCAGTAGTCCTTCTTTGAATTGTCGCCATGAAAGGGCTCCATAAGTGTATTCAAACCAGTCAAACCATTGTATGACATCCCCTTCAAGATGTATAGCTGCAATTTCCACCATGGATGCATCCGCAGTTTTATGGTACCGAAAATATCGCTCAGCGCGCGAGATCCAACCAATTGGGTCTCCTTCCCATCTAGGGAAGTCCACTCTCATGCGCGAATAGTTGGGGTCGGTCATAGAGCCTCCCCTCTCTTGGAAGTCATCTCTTTGGGCATGATGTGATTAGTTAGAGCTCTCTCCTTGGTGTGATTTCTTCGGGCTTGGTGGTCGGCCCAAACTGAATTCGGTAAGGAGAGTCCGAATCTTATCCTCCATTCGTGCCTCAAAGGCTTCAAATTTAGCATTGATTGCCTACTCAGATGCCATAGTATATGACTCCAAATCTGTGATGTTAAGATCTCTCTTTTGTTGTCGAGTTAAAGGCATGTATAGGTTTGATAGAAATCAGTGAAAGTTTGCTGCAGAATTATGTTGTCTTGTAAGAGCAGAATTATCGTCGAAGAAACAACGGTTTCTCGACGAAATCTCCACAAAAAAATTGAGAGATTTGAGGAGAGTTGACAGTAATATCTCAGTTTATATGATAGCAAGGATGTCCATCAAAAAAATTTCGACAGTAACAGCAAGAAAATTGGTGTAAGTTGCGATAGCAGAATTCTCGTCGAAAAATTTCAGCAACTTACGATGAAAATTTGCAGCAATATAGGAACGAATTTTTTTTTTTTATTTGGATTTTCGGATAGGGATAAATAAATTGCAGCAGCAGTAAGGTAGGAAACCAGAACCTGTTGCAATTCACGGGGAGATCAAAGGTTGATCTGCGGTGGTGGAGATGATGGTGGAACTCGGCGACGATCTTTTAAGCAATTGTGGGAATTGCTTTGGATGGTTGTGGAGGGTTGATGGATGGCTGTGGAAGGGTAGCGAGACGCCAAGAACGCTGCTCTGATACTAGGTGTTAGAACCCTTGCAGATTCTAAACTTGGGGTTGATCTCTTTAGGGGATCGGCCTCCTTGGAACTCTATAGGGGTTCCTCCCTCCAAGTTGCTACTCAAAGGCTGCAGAAAAGATTCATCTATTGCTTAAGAAAAGAGAATGAATACATGGCTATTTATAGGGCTTCTAAACCTTAACTCCTAATAGGACTCCTACTTAAGACTCTTACTCCTAATTCTTCTCTAAGAAAAAACCTACTAACAGAATGTCCCTTTCAATTAGGACTCTCCTAGTTAGAGTCCTAACAGAGTGTCCCTCTCAATTAGGACTCTCCTAGCTAGAGTCCTAACATAATGTCCCTCTCAATTAGGACTCTCCTAGCTAGAGTCCTAACAACTTTTTGGAGCGAAAGATATCATCCCCTGAGCAGCAAAAATGGGTAACAAAACTTCTTAGATTTGATTATGAAATAACTTGCAAAAAGGGGAAAGAGAATGTTCTTGCAGATGCGCTTTCGCAACTACTCGAGCAAGCTGAAGTTTCGGCCATTTCACTTCCGACCAGCAACTTCCTTGAGGATATTAAGATGGAATGACAGGAAGATTCAGAGACTAGTAAGATTATAAAATAATTGGAGGAAGAACCAAGCTCCGTGGCTCATTACAATTGGGACTCAAAAGAATTACACTGTAAGGGATGCATTATGCTTGTGACAAATTCTACTTGCATCTTCACAAGCAGATTTTGGATAAAGTTATTCCACATGCAGGGTATTAAATTGAAAAAGAGTACGGCATATCACCCACAAATCGATGGCTAGACAAAAGTTGTAAATAGGTGCTTGGAGACAACCCAAAGCCACCCACCAAATAAGACTACCCAAGGAGAACTCCAGACCCAGCCAAGTGTCATTATTGATCGAGGGATCGTGACTCGACGACGACGACCCACTAATGAAGTGCTAATACAGTGGGCAAACCTACCAATAGAAGATGCCACTTGGGAGAACTATGGCGACTTGAAGACAAATTTCCAGAATTCATGAATCATCAACCTCGAGGACAAGGCTGATTTGAAGAGGGCGGGTCTGTTATGACTCTAGCTTGGAGAGTCCTAATTGAGAGGGACATTCATGTAAAACCTACCTAAGCCGACCCCTATTAAAGAGGTGAAGAGCCTGACTAGGATTAGGAGATTGTTTCTTAGAGAAGAATAAGGAGTTGTAAAGGAATAGGAGTCTTGAGTCGGAGTCCTATTAGGAGTTGGTTAGAAGTAGGAGTCTTGAGTAGGAGTCCTATTAGGAGTTAGGGTTTAGAAGCCCTATAAATAGTCATGTATTCCTCCTCTTTTCACAAGCAATAGATGAATCTTTTCTGCAGCCTTTGAGCAGCAACTTGGAGGGAGGAACCCCTATAGAGTTCCAAGGAAGCCGATCCCCTAAAGAGATCAACCCCAAGTTTAGAATCTGCAAGGGTTCTAACATTTTGCTATTTCAAAAACCTTATTTCTATTAAAGTTGATTCAACGAGAATGATTTCAACTCAATTCGTTTCGGAAGGAATTTGAGCCTGAAGTCTTAAGTGAAAATGTAAGAGAGGACTAAGGTGATTTGTAGCAATGTAAATCACATAAATGAAAAAACGTAGATTTCATAAAGTCTTCGTAGAAAGCCAATCTCGAAAAAAGTTTTATATCAAAGCGAATGTAGACGTATTTAAAGCATAGTAAGGAGGAGAGGCAGTTTGCTATAAAGGAAAGATGATCAAAGTAAATGCAAACCGAGATTTTAGAGTGGTTCGGTCAATGTGACCTATATCCACTATCGACTTCCTCCTCCGACGAGGTCACCAGCATCCACTAGAGGCCTTCCTTCAATAAGCGAAGGCCAACCATCCTTTTATAGCTTTTCTCCTTTTATCGGGCTTAGGAGACAACCCTTACAAGTTTTCACTCCTCTCTTAGATGATCTAAATACTTAGAAAGAAGGAGGAGAACTCTAACTTTTTACAACACTTTAAGGCCTCAAGACTCAAGAGTATTTCATGAATTTCATTTGCATTTTATGCAGGAAAGGGTGGGATATTTATAGACCCCAATAAGTTCAAATATGGATCCTAAAAGTGTCCATTCCTAGATTTTCGGGGTCCTGGCGGTACCATCGCCATTACTGGGCAGTACTGTCGCTTGTCATCGAGCACTGGGCGGGACTACCACTCAGTCTGGGTGGTACTACTACCTAAAAGTGCTTGAAGACTTAGCTCTGGCGGAACCACTACTTGACAAGGGCGATACCACCGCTGGCAGCAATAATTGTTGGCGGTACCATCGCCTGAGAGGGGCGATACCACCGCCCAAAAATCCTAGGAGACTAAGTCTCCCAGGCGGTGCCACCGCCGGCCAGGATTTCAGGGGCCAAATGGGCTATTCCATTCGACCCAATTTGGGTCTGTTAAGGGCCCAATTGGCCCCTGATTAAGTTAGTGGGATCACCTCCTAATCCTAACTTAACCTACACTCTAACTACGATAATTAAAATATCATTACTGTAATTCGTGTTCCGGTGCATCAATCGCTTTTCCGGTGAGCTTCCGGTAAACTTCCGGCGAACATCCAACGAACCCTCAGCGATGCTTCAGTGGACTCCCGGTAAGCTCCTGGACTTCTCTGCTGGTTCCTTTAGAACTTTCGACGAACGTTCGGACTTCCGACAAACTCTCGAACTCCCATCGTGATCTTGATCTTGACTCTGGCATAACACCTGCTGCATGTGTTATTGCCATCGTAGTTAATCCTACATACTTTTCTCAACATATAGATTAGATAAACAAATGACAATTGACTTCATCATCAAAATCCGAGATTCAATAATGATTAATTGGTGATTTCAATATTAATGATGAATGCAATGGTGAAATAATTATAATTATATGAATTATAAAGTTCTATCAATATGGCATATTGATAGGGGGAGTTAAGGTTAACTCCGTCATCAATTGGTTATCATCATCAAAAAGGGGGAGATTGTTGAATCTCAGATTTTAATGATGAAACCAATTAATGTGTTTATGATCTGACCTACGTTTTGAGCGACGTAGGAAGCTTCGACCAGGGAGAGACAATTAAATCAGGAAGAATCATGTTGGGCCGGAGTGGAACATGTCAGAAGATTAGACGTTGAGCCGGAGGATCAATCGACATATCGGCAGAAGGCTTCAGGCCATGGGTTCAGGCATCAGGCCAAGAAAAGCAAAAATTACGCTAAGGATATTGGAGTTGTGGAGGTCAACTGGCCGATTAGGCAATAGGCCGTAAGAGAGGGTGATGCGCCGAAGAATTGGATGAGACGTTGATGAACCAATGACATGCCGGACAACAATTGATTCGCTTTGTAATAATTGTCTAGATCGAAGTAGGTTTTAGGCGTAATTGGGTTGGAATTGGGCCAACTCAATTAGGAGCCAATTGGGCCCAAGTTTGGGCTATGTTGGACTAAGTAAAATGCCCAAACAATGACCCAACAGGTGGAATCGTTGTGGCATAGTCTCCGAGACTGTGTTAGGTAGTGGTACCTCCCAGACTCAGTCTCTGAGACTATCAAGCGGTGGTACCGCCCAGACACAGCCTCCTAGGAGGTGGTACTGCTAGATTGGGTGGTGGTACTGCCTAGTGTCAGTGCTGTAGGTGATGGTACCGCTCAGCATAATCGGTGGTACAGCCAAGACCTGAGAAACCAGGGATGAGACCTTTTTTTGGCTAATTTTGAAGTCATTTATGGTCTATAAATACCCTAGTTATTCATGTATGGAGTAGCAAGATTTGAGCTCAAAATTGAGTTGAAAAAGGGGGGGGAAATCTTGAGAAAAACTTGAGACACTCTCTTAAGATTTAGGATCACTTCTTCCTAGTATTTAGAAGTTTGTCTAAAGGGAGAAGTGAGGTCTAAGAAAGAGAGGCTTGTAAGGGTTGTCTCCTAAACCCGTGAAAAGGAGAAAGAGTGTAAAAGGGTTATTGATCTTCTCCCATTGAAAGAAGATCGTTAGTGGATGCTGGTGGCCTTGACGGAAGAGGAATCAGGAGTGGATGTAGGTCATGACGACCGAACCACTATAAAAATCTGGTTTGCATTTACTTTAAGCTTTTCATTTTAATTGCAAACTACCTTACTTGCTATACTCTTCCGTATGCTTCCAAGTTAAACTCACTTTATCGAAATGATTTTATCGAATGGGATTTTCAAAACCGATGTTTTTATCCATTACACTAATTTACTCCCCCCTCTTAGTGTCGACTCGATCCTAACAATATGGAGTATACACCATTGACTTAGTTGGAATTTTATTTAGAAGGTAAGTTGTGGTCTTTAGGGCGTATCCCTAGAATGAGACGGAGAGGTAGGCAAAACTCATCATGGACCACACCATGTCTAATAGTATATGATTCCTCCTTTCAAATATACCATTAAGCTGGGGTGTATAAGGAGGTATCCATTGGGATAGAATCTCATGGTTCTTGAGGAACTGGGTAAAATTTATACTTAAGTATTCACCTCCTCGATCTGATCGAAGAGTCTTGCTACTCTTTCCAGTTTGGTTCTCCATTTCACTCTTATACTCTTTGAATTTCTCAAAGGCCTTGGACTTGTACTTCATTAAGTGCACATGTCCATCCCTTGAGAAATCATCAGTAAAGGTAATAAAGTAGGAGTAACCACCAATGGCATGAGTTAACATGGGTCCACATACATCACTATGCATGAGTTTCAACAGCTCAGTGGCTCTCTCTCCAGTTCCACTAAATAGAGAGTTGGTCAGTTTTCCACGAAGGCAAGGCTCGTAAGTTGCATATGACTCATAGTCGAATGGATCTAGATCTCCATCCTTTAGCAACTTTTGAATTCTTCCCTCATTGATGTAACCTAGCCTATAATGCCACGAGTATGCACTATTCACCTCATCTCGTTTCCTCTTGGACATACTTACATTCATGATATGTGGAACAGTATCTAGCATAAACAAACCATTATGCAATGTTTCTCTCGTGATAATCTTATCATCTAATAATATTGAATAACTATTATTCTCAAAATCTAATTTATATCTACTAACTGTCAAACATTAAATGGAAATAATATTTTTGATAATAGAATGAACAAAATAGCATGCATCCAATGCAATAATAGCTCCACTAGGCAGATGTAGGGCGATCTCGCCAATAGCTACTATAGCAATTTTTGCTCCATTGCCTATCTTGAGATCCATCTCGCCTCTCGCCAATCTCTTCGGCCTTGCCAAAACCTACAATCAATTACAAATATAATAAGCACTAACGGTATCCAATACCCATGTGTTATCATAAGAGTCTGACAAATAGAGATTGATCATGAATATACTTGAAGCTTCTTCAAGCTTCTGTTTCGCCCTCTCTACAAGGTACTCTTTACAATTCCTCTTTCAGTGTCCATCTTTGCCATAGTGGAAGCATTGACCTTTGTCCTTTGTTGGGTCTTTCTTAGCAATCTTTGCTTTACCTAGTCTGCCCTTGCCTTTGGCCTTCTTAAGGGACTTTTCTGCTTTTCTTTTCTTTCTAGTCTCATTAGTGTAGAGAATTAGCTTCTCTTTTTTGATAGTGCTCTATGCCTCCCTCAACATATTGAGGAGCTCAAGGAGAGTCACTTCAAGCTTATTCATATTAAAAGTCATTATGAATTATGAAAAGGAATCTGGTAGGGACTGAAGCACAAGATCCACGCATAGGTTATCCTCTATGACCATTCCTAGACCTGTAAGTTTCTCTATCCACTCAATCATCTTTAGAACATGGTTCTGAACCGGTGTCCTCTCAGTCATTCTAGCACGGAAGAGGCTCTTAGATATCTTATATCCTTGAGTCCTTCTATGTTCCTAAAACAATTTACGGACATGTAGGAGAATGGATCTAGCATCCATCTTTTCATATTGTCTCTATAACTCAGGAGTCATGGAGCCCAACATATAACACTAAGTAAGAGTGGAGTCATCAATGTACTTCATATAGTGAGCGATCTCATCCTCGTTTGCCCCTTCCTCGGGCGTAGGTATCACTGTATTAAGGACATACACGATTTTCTCAGTCGTGAGAATAATTCTAAAGTTGCGAAACAAATCTGTATAATTTGGACTAATGAGGCGGTTGACATCAAGTATGCCACGTAAAGGATTTGAAAGCAACGTTTTCTGAAATAAAGATGCAACAAAAATAAATAATATGTAGATTTTATAAAAAATAAACAATCAAGATATGGACTTCTATCTTAATCTACTCCAACTATTTTACTAGCGAGTCACACGACACCCTCCGCACGTGAAACGGAATTCTCCGGTAGACTTCTAGTGGGGATCGGGATCCAATCAGTGTCTTAGTGTAACCTAGGGAGACTCAACTAATCACACTAAGCCCAAAAGGTATGCAACTCTTGCCAATCACAACTCCTTGTGATTCCCATCCTATTCGGCCTTCGAATCACCATGGTCTCGAGGGATTCGACCAACTATGGTGTTTGGTTAAGTCAACACCATCGTTACAAGATGAGTTTAATTCAATGATATACCTTCGAGGGACTCGACCAAGCATACCATATCCTCAGGTCACTGGTGACATCTCTATGTCGTAGGCAAGATAGCGAATCATAATATAGGTGAGCCTTGAGGGACTCGACCAACTCAACCTACACCGAGAATCGGTCCCTACCTATAATGATGGAAGGCCATGTGCGTCAATCTAATTGCCTCATGTTTACCGACTTAATATTATCGAGAGAGGGGATTTTGACTTGGTCTCCTAATGTAACTGTTGAATCTCGGATTTTGATGATGAAACCAATTGATAGTGTTTATAATTTGATCTACGTTTTGAGCGACGTAGGAAGCTTCAATCATCGAGAGACAATTAAGGGTGGAAGAATCATATTGGGCCGGAATGGAACATATTAGAAGATTGGACATCGAGCCAGAGGATCGGTCGACATATTAGCAGAAGGCTTCGAGCCATGGGTTTGGGCATCAGGCCATGAAGAGCAAAAAATATGCCAAAGAAATCGAAGTTGCGGAGGTCAAATAGCTGATTGGGCAATAGGCCGCAAGAGAAGATGATGCGTTGAAGAATCAAATGAAGCATCGATGAACCAATGATATGCCAGACAACATTTGATTTAAGCCTTGTAATAATTATCTAGATCAAAGTAGGTTTTAAGTGTGCAGGATTAACTATGATAGCGAACAAGACATAAAACAAAATGAAGTCCCGAAGTCAAGAACGAGATTTCGTTGGGAGTTCGAGAGTTCGTCGGAAGTTCAGTCGGAATTGACTAAGAAGTCCAGGAGATTCCCAAAGAAGCTCATCGAAACTCGCCAAGAAGATCATCATGAAGTCCAGGAGCTTGTCGGGAGTTCGCTAGAACATTGCCGAGAGATCATCGGAAGTTCGCCGGAAGATCACCGGAAGCTCGCCAAAAGAAACCGTACTTATTTAGCTTAGTGTATGCCTAACATTTTATAGTTAACACATAATTGAGATGAAATTAGGCCAACTCAATTAGGGGCCAATTAGGCCCAAGGTTAGGTTGTGTTGGGCCAAGTGAAAAGCCTAAACAGTGACCCAACAGGTGGAATCGTCATGGCATAATCTCTGAGACTATGTCAGGCAGTGGTACCATCCAAACTCAGTCTCTGAGACTGTCAATCGGTGATACTGCTAGTCTAGGTGGTGGTACCGCCTAGACATAATCTCCCAAGCGGTGGTACCGCCCAGACACAATCTCTCAAGCGATGGTAACACCCAATATCAGTGTTGTAGGTGGTGGTATCACCCAGCATAGGCGGTGGTACCGCTAGTACCCTAAAAACTATGGATGAGACTTTTTTAGGCTTCAAGTTTGAATCCACTTGAGGCCTATAAATACCCCTCTCATCCCTAGTTAATAGACATAAGCACAGAGAATTTAAAAGTGAGAAAACGCTATAGTAATTCCTTGAGAGATTCCCTCCTTTGAAGTTCTAAGTTTAGAATTCTATATTGGGAGGAGTGAGGGCTTATAAAAGGTTGTCTCCTAAATTTATGAAAACAAGAAGAGGGGTATAAGAAGGTGGTTGGTCTTCGTGGATACCAGTGGCATCGATGGAAGAGGAATCAGGAGTAGATGTAGGTCACGACAACCGAACCACTATAAAATTGGTTTGCAGCCTTCTACTTTGCTATTTACCATTGCTACAAATCAACTTACTTACTCACTGCTCTACTTCCTCATTACACGTTTATGAAAGTATTTTTCAGTTAACATCTTTCCGGTCGATTTTCAACGAACGAATATTTTTCGAAATCGACGTTTTTACCACTACACTAATTCACCCACCCCCCCCCCCCCCCCCGTTTTAGTGCCGACTCGTTCCTAACAATTGGTATCATAGCCGCATTATTTTTCACTTAGTTTAACACCCAAGAGAAATGACTCTTTTCGACTTTCAAGAGGCCTTTTCTATCGTTCATCCTCTCATGTTCAATAGGAGGAACTACACTTATTGGAAAACTCGAATGAGAGTTTTCTTGCTTTCAATAGATTTAAATTTATGGAATATTATCGAAATCAATTTTCAAAAGTATTTTACTCCATTGAATGAATGGAATGATTTGGAGAAGAAAACTTTTTCTTTGAATGCTAGAGCTTTGAACGCTCTATTTTGTGCTTTGAGCAAAAATGAGTTTAATCTTGTTTCTATTTATGAACAGTTTTTGATATTTGGAATACACTTAAAATCACACAAGAAGGCACTAGTAAAGTTAAAGATTCGAAAATCAACATTTTGATGCATGATTTTGAATTATTTCTTATAGAACCAAGTGAGACTATTGGAGACATGTACACTCGTTTTACGGATGTCGTCAATTGTTAAAAGCATTTGGTAAAAGTTTTTCGAATTTTGAACTTATGAGTAAAGTTTTACGATCACTTTTCAAAAATTAGGATTTGAAAGTAATGACAATACAAGAATCAAAGAATTTGAATACTTTTCCTCTCGAAGAACTTATCGTGTCTTTAATGACCTATGAAATGAGTTGTATGGCACAAAATGAACATGAGAAAAACCATTTAAAGAACAAGAAGAATTTGACACTTAAAACAAATAAAGATCACTTAAGTGAAAGCTCAAGTGATGATGAACTTGAACTTCTTACTATAAAACTTAAAAAGTTCATTAAACAAGAATTGAAGAATAAAAATAAATTTAAAAAGAAGTTGCCAAAGAAGAAGTAAACACTCAAAGTGACTTAGGACGAAACAAGTGCATCCGAAGATGAGGAGCAAACCAACAAGGGCAAGGTGGCAAACTACGCTTTGACGACTTTCGTCAACAAGGTAAGCGACTCGATCGAATATCCTTTTCCTTACCATGAAATTACTTAGTGCTTTTCATGATTAGTTTTAAATATTTTTTTTTTTATCATGACAATTGCATGTTTTATGAAAATATAAAAAAATAAATCTAATGATTAATCCTATGTATGTTTCTAAGAAAAAATATTGTGTATCTAAATTGATGATTTTCGATTTTGATTGAAAATTCTTAATGAAATCATATTTGATGATATCATGCTTAATGAGTTTATAGTTTGAAATTGTATATGCTATACCTTGAAAACTCAAAACCATGTTTTGATGTCATGCCCAAAGTAGTGATGCATAATGATCATGCTTAATAAGTTTATATTTCGAAATTATGCATGATGATTTTTGTGATTCATGGCTTATTGATTTTTGGCGCAATGAAAGTTGCTTTTCTATTTTAAACATGATGAATGGTTTTCATACTAAAATCTTGAGCATACTTATATAAAATTAATCACATAAAATGAAACACATAAAAAGAAAAATATATTATCATTAGAATTAAAATGATGAATCAAATGTCTTGTTTGAAGAAGCCTTATGTTTAATATGTCATACTTTTTGGTCTTGATGGTTTTTATGACAAAATTTATTTTTCGATCCTAAACATTGATGCATGTTTTTCTTTGACATAAAAAGACAAAGACATGCTTGTATGAAACAAACAACTTAAAATGAAACATCTCTACCTTATTGATTTTTCGATAAAAGATTTATGACTCCATGTATATTATGCTTTTGTGAATCTCTTGGACTATGAAAATAATTTAAATTTGAATGAGTTTTATTGAAATCATAATTTCTCGAGACTTATAACATGAAATATTTTATGAATCAAGATCTCTTATTTGATCTCTCATGTTTCTCTTTGCCATTTTACTAAAGAGGAAAATAATCCAATTCATGATCTCGATTTCTCGATATTTGATACTTGAGATTTTTCTGTGAATCAAGATCTTGTATTTGATCTCCTATGCTTCTTCTTGTCATTCACTAAAGAAGAAAATTTTGTAGATGAATCATGAATTTTTTGGAATTATAACTAATCTTTTTTTTTAATTGAGACATTATGCATGAATCAAGTTCTCATGTGAATCTATCTATGTTGATTTCATTGAATTTTCCGAAAAATGATTTTGATGATAATTTTGGATCTATTTTCATATGACTAATGAGATGATATATCCAACTAAATCATTTATCGTATTTACGACTTGTGATATATTCAACATTAAACATCTTTCTTGATGCACGTATGATTCTCTCTTTTAAGAGAATATTTATCAAATCGTGATAAGATGAGATTCTCTTTATATGAATCAAGATTTTTCATTAATTGTCCTCTTACGATTCCTCTTAGTATTTTCTTAAGAGGAGATTTTCTATATGAATCTTGAGAATTCTCATTCATGATAGGATGTAATGCAATTTGATATTTTGATACCATTATGATTTGAAATATTTATGATTTGAAATGATATATTATGAATGTTTAAGTATTATGTATGATATGCCCGTAGTAATGATTTATTTTTGGTATCATGTATGAAGTAAGAATGAAATATAGGGTTTTAAAATTATGCATGTGTTAATTTGAAACTATAATGATACACAAAGATATTAAAAAGTGATTGATACTTTAACTTTGTCATAATTTGAAAATTGATGTAAAGAGAAAAGAATTACAACATTGTATTCTTTATTTCTTTTTGATAATGATAAAGGGGGAGAAAAATTGCTAGCTCAAGATGCAAAATTTGGAAACTTACAAAAGAAGCAAAAACTTGCTAGCTTGTACTTCTCAAAAGAGAAGAAAGAATTAACTAGCTTGCATGTTCTAAAGTCATGAAAAATTTGCTAAATTGCTAATATTTCATATATCTAAAACTTGATAGATGTACTTCTCATTTTTGTTGATGACAAAGGGGGAAAAGTTATAATGATGATCATGCATGGAATGATGTATTGAAAATTTGATTATGCATGATTTTATGTTGCATATATTCAAGATTAAATATTACTTCGACTTGAATTCAAGGTTCTATCAATATGGCATATTGATAGGGAGAGTTTGTTTAAACTCTGGGAGTTTGTTTAGACTCTATCATCAATTGGTTATTATAAAAAAGGAAGAGATTGTTGAATCTCGGATTTTGATGATGAAACCAATTGATAGTGTTTATGATTTGATCTATATTTTGAGTAACGCAGGAAGCATCGATCAGGGAGAGACAATTAAGGTAGGAAGAATCATGTTGGGCTAGAATGGAACATGTTAGAAGATTGGACATCGAGTCGGAGGATCGGTCGACGTAACGGCAGAAGGCTTCGGGCCATGGGTTTGGGCATCGAGCCAAGAAGAGCGAAAATTGTACTAAGGAAATCGGAGTTGTAGAGGTCAACTAGCCGATTGAGTAATAGGCCGCAAGAGAGGACGATACGCCGAAGAATCGGACGAAGCATTAATGAACCAATGACATGCCGGACAACATTTGATTTAAGCCTTGTAATAATTGTCTGGGTCGAAGTAGGTTTTAAGTGTGCAGGAATAACTACGATAGCGATCAAGGCATAAAGCAAAATTAAGTCCCGGAGTCAAGAACGAGATTTCGTTGGGAGTTCGAGAGTTCGTCAGAAGTTCGGACGTTCGTTGGAAGTTCTATCGGAATTGATCAAGAAGTCCAAGAGCTTGCCAGAGAAGCTTGTCGGAACTCGCCAAGAAGATCATCATGAAGTCCAGGAGCTTGCTGGGAGTCCACTGGAACATTATCGAGAGATTGCCGGAAGTTTACCGGAAGTTTGCTGGAAGATCACCAGAAGCTCGTTGGAAGGAACTAGACTTATTTAGTTTAGTGTATGTCTTAAATTTCGTAATTAGCACATAATTGGGTTGGAATTGGGCCAACTCAATTAGGGGCCAATTGGGCCTAAGGTTAGGCTGTGTTGGGCTAAGTAAAAAGCTCAAACAATGACCCAATAGGTAGAACCGTCATGGCATAGTCTACGAGACTATGTTAGGCGGTAGTATCGCCTAGATTCAATCTCCGAGACTGTCAGGCGGTGGTACCACCAATCTGAGTAGTGGTACCACCCAAACATAGTCTCCCAAGCGATTGTACCGCTAGACTAGGCGCTACATGCGGTGGTTCGCCAAGCACAAGCAGTGGTACCGTCAATACCCTAAAAATTGGGGATGTGACTTTTTAAGGCTCCAAGTTTGAATCCACTTGAGGTCTATAAATACCCCTCTCATCCCTAGTTAACAAACACAAGCATAGATAATTTAAAAGTGAGAAAACACTATAGTAATTACTTGAGAGATTCCCTCCTCTAACGTTCTAAGTTTAGAATTATGTATAGGGAGGAGTGAGTGCTTATAAAAGGTTATCTCCTAAACTTTTGAAAAGGACAAGAGGGGTGTAAGAAGGTGGTTGATCTTCACCTATTGAAGGAAGACCGTTAGTAGATACCGGTGGCCTCGATGGAAGAGGATTCGGTAGTGGATGTAGGTCATGACGACCGAACTACTATAAAATTGGTTTACTGCCTTCTACTTTGTTGCAAATCAACTTACTTACTCACTACTCTACTTCCTCATTCCATGCTTATGAAAGTATTTTTCAGTTAACATCTTTCCGATCGGTTTTCAACGAATGAATATTTTCCAAAATCGACGTTTTTACCTCTACACTAATTCACCCCCCCCCCTTCTTAGTGCCGACTCATTCCTAATAGTAACGTGTCACACACATACATATTTAATATATATCTACATCACATGCAAATATATACATATCTAGCAAGTGTATAAGCAATCACACATCACATGAGCAATTACACTAGATGATCATGGACCACAGTCTAATATGATAAGGCCCGAGCAAGTGAGCCTAATCACTCACATCAATATCTATGTGTGTAGCGGTTTATTTTCATACCCTGTGATCGTCCATCTCGTCCTCGTTGGTTCCGTCAACATCTCGACGCATCTCCATGCATCGCGATCGTCCGTCTGGTGGGTCCCGCTATCGCATCCATGCTCTTGCTGCACCATCTCGTGTGATTATAACTTAATAATAGGTACGCAGGCCCGACAATAAATAAGAAATAAAATAGAGGCTTGTAAGCCCCAATAATAAGAATCACAAGTACACACATCACACGGTCATGATCAACCATACACATATACATCACATATATAAATCATTATCACATAGGACTACTAGATAATAATAAAAATAATAATAAATTAAATATTTTAATTAATTAATAATTTCTGAAATTGGGGACATGTAGGAAAAATTTTAAATTATGAGGGGTATTTTCATAATTTGGATAAATGAGAGAACTTGGAATTTTTAAAATTCTGAGGGGCAAAACTATCTTTTGTCCATAAAACCCTAATGCTCTCTTCTCCCTACATGTTGCGGCCACCGCCACCCTATCGGCGATGGGCGCCTATGCGGGTGGCGTTGCCCCCATGCGCGGGCGGGAGCCCATGTAGGTGGCACTGCCCCTGCGGGTGCTGTGCTTGCCGATGTAGTGCTCGTAGGCGCCGCACCTACAGGTAGGTGCCCTTGCGGGTGGTGTGCCCACCGGTGTAATTCTCACAAGCGCCGGGCCTACGGGTGACACCCTCGCGGGTGCAGTGCTTGTAGGTGTCATGCCTGCGGGCGGCATCCCCTTATTACGGGCATTCTACCACTCGCAGGAGCCGCCCTTGTGTGCACTGTGCCCGAAGGCTGCGCCCGCGAGTAGGGAACCCGCAAGCTGCCAGCCCACCCTTGCCCGCCACAGGCCGCTGGCTGGCTGCTGCCGACGTTGTGCTGCCTGCCTGCAACCGCTGCCCTTGTGGGCACTTCGTGTCTGGGGGCACCGTCGCTTATACTGTAGGTGCAGTGCCTACGCGTAGGCAGTTTTGTGTTGAATCTCGGATTTTGATGATGAAGTCAATTGTCATTTGTTATCTAATCTATATGTTAAGATAAGTGTGCAGGATTAACTACGATGAAAATAAGATATGCAACAGGAGTTGCGCAAAAGTCAAGACAATGATCACGTTGGGAGTTCGAGAGTTCGACGGAAGTTTGGACAGTCACCGGAGGTTATGCGGGAACAAATCCGAGAAGTCCATGAGCTTGCCAAAGAAGCTCGTCGGAACTTGCCAAGTGGATCGTCGCAAGTCCATGAGTTTTCCGGAAGTCCGTAGGAGCATCACCGAAGGTTCATCGAATGATCGACGGAAGTTCGCCAGAAGCTCGCTGGAAGAAGCGATTGATGCACCGGAGCAAGTTGCAGTAAATATCTTAGGAAAAATTGTAGTTAGAACAATGATTAAGTTAGAAATGAGAGGTGATCCCATTAACTTAATCTTGGGGCAATTGGGCCCCTGAAAAACCTAAATTGGGCCGAATGGATCAACCCATTCGAACCCTGATTTCTGCCAAGCGGTTGAACCGCCCAAGCTAGGAGGTGGCACCGCCTGGGCTAAGTCTCCGAGCGAGACTGGGCGGTGCAACCGCCCTAGCCAGGAGGTGGCACCGCCTGGGCTCAGTCTCCGAGCGAGACTGGGCGGTGCAACCTCCCCTGACAGAGGTGGCACCGCCTGGGCTCGGTCTCCGAGCTCTGGCTGAGCAGTGCAACCGCCTCAGTCAGGAGGTGGCACCGCCTGCGCTCAGTCTTCGAGCTCTGGCAGGAGGTGCAACCGCCCCTGACAGGAGGTGGCACCGCCCAGAGGCACAGTCTTCGAGCTCTGCCAGGCGGTGCAACCGCTCCAGTCAGGAGGTGCAACCGCCAGATCTCGAAATTTCGGGAATTAATAGTTTTGAGCTCCAAATTCAAACTGGGTTGGGGCCTATAAATACCCCACCCATTCAGCACTGAAAGGGCACATAATATACACCGAAATCATGATCTTGTTCTGTGATTTTTAGAGTTCAAAATTATTGTACAGGCCAAAAGTTCTTCTCTCTCTTTTATTCCAAGTTCTGAGCTATAAAGAGAGGAGAGAAAATTCTGTAAGGGTTGTCTCCTAAACCCGTCAAAAGGAGTGAAATTGTAAAAGGGTGGTTGGCCTTCGCCTATTGAAGGAAGGCCTCTAGTTGACGTTAGTGATCTCGTCGGTGGAGGAAGCCAAAAGTGGAGTAGGTCAAGATTGACCGAACCACTCTAAATCTCGGTTTGCATTTACTTTAAGCATATTATCTTTACTGCAAACCTCCTCTAAAGCTTACTGCTTTCTGCACATATACGATCGGGTTTCAAGCTTCGCACTTTCCGAATCAGCGTTTAGACGTAAAATAGTTTCATCGTACGATCATCATATTTCTGTTTGCGTTTACATTTTGATTTCTATCACAACTGCAAACTGCCTTTATATCTTTGCTTAAACTGCATCTTGCTTAATCAAGTGATTTACGAATCAGCATTTAGACGTAAATCAGTTTTTTCGTACGAATATCATATTTCAGTTTGCGCCTACTATCTGATTAGAATCATAACTGCAAACTGCATTTATATCTTTGCTGCATCTCGCTTAAACAAAAGTTAAAGTGATTTACGAATTGGCTTTCTTACCAAAATCACTTTTAACGAACGAACGCAGTTTTTATTTTTCGTAGAAGGTTTTCCGCTGCACTAATTCACCCCCCCCTCTTAGTGCTCTTGATCCTAACAATTGGTATCAAAGCGAGGTTAACTATCAAACAGATTAAAACCCAAGAGAGATGGCATATGTCGGAAACCAAGAGGGCCATTCTATTACACGTCCACCCATGTTCAATGGGATGGACTACACCTATTGGAAGACCCGAATGAGGATCTTTCTTATCTCTCTGGATTTTGAACTTTGGAATCTTGTCGAAAATGGATTTTCGAAGTCTTCTCTTCCAATGATCGATTGGAATGAATTGGAGAAGAAGGCTTTCGTTCTTAATGCAAAGGCTATGAATGTCTTATTTTGTGCGCTTGATAAAAACGAGTTCAACCATGTTTCGGTTTGTGAAACCGCATTTGATATTTGGCACACACTCGAAGTGACTCACGAAGGCACAAGTAGAGTGAAAGAGTCAAAAATCAATCTTTTGTTACATTCTTTCAAACTTTTCCGGATGAAACCGAGTGAGACTATTGGTGACATGTTTACACGTTTCACGGATGTCGTCAATGGTCTAAAAGGACTCGGAAAAAGTTTTTCAGATTTTGAGCTCATAAATAAGATTCTAAGATCCCTTCCTAAGAGTTGGGATCCTAAAGTCACTGCTATTCAAGAGGCGAAAGATCTAAACAACTTCCCTCTTGAAGAACTAATCGGGTCATTAATGACCTACGAGATGACTTGCAAAGCTCATGAAGAGCAAGAAGACTTCCTTCCAAAGAACAGGAAGGATATGGCACTTAGAACTTCAGAAGACCACTTGAGAGAAAACTCAAGTGATGAGGACTGTGACGATGACTTGGCACTTCTAACAAGAAAATTTAAAAAATTCATTAAAAGAAACAAGTTTAAGAATGACACAAAAAATAAACTTGAACCCAAGAAGGACCAAGTTATTTGCTATGAGTGCAAAAAGTCAGGACACTACAAGAGTGATTGTCCCCAAGTCAAAAAGAGAACATCAAAGAAGAAGGCGCTCAAAGCAACATGGGATGACTCGAGCGCATCCGAAGAAGAGGAGTCCAACACCGAGCAAGTTGCTCATTACGCCTTAATGGCCATCGGAGAGGAGGTAACGAATTTAATATATGCAGATTTATCATTTGATGAATTATTAAATGTCTTCCATGATTTATTTGATGAATGCAAGATTATTAGTAGAAAATATAAATTGCTAAAAAAGGAGCATGATAGTCTTACTTGTAATTTCGATAAGCTAAAAGCTGAATATCATGATAGTTTAGGATCATGCATAAAATGCCATGATCTAGAAACTCTCCAAAAGGAAAACTTGCTACTTAAGGACACCTTGAAGAAATTCGAGGTTGGTAGCAAGTTCTTGAACATGATCCTTGCAAACAAGGGTCACGTTCCCAAAAGAAGTGGAATCGGATTTGTGAAAAGTCCTCACCAAAATCCAACCACCTTCATAAAAGGCCCCATCTTACATGTTCAACACCAAGACAAATGCAACTTTTGTTGTAAACTTGGACACAAAACACATTATTGTCCATTCAAGAAAATTAGTCCAAACAAATTAATTTGGGTTCCTAAAGGAACCATGATAAATTCTATGCAACATGATAAACAATGTAGATCTATTTTTTAGGCACCCAAAAGCAAATGGGTACCTAAAGATCATCCTTTCTTGTAGAAACCTATACCATCGCAAGCTAGGAGCAAGAGATGGTACCTTGATAGTGGATGCTCAAGGCATATGACCAGAGATCCATCTCAATTCTCTAAGCTCACTAGCATAGACGAAGGCTATGTCACCTTCGGAGACAACAACAAGGGTAAAATCATTGGCAAAGGAACCATAGGTAACAAATCCAACTTCTTTATTGAAGATGTTTTGTTAGTTGATGGTTTAAAACATAACCTCTTGAGCATTAGTCAATTATGTGATAAAGGATATATTGTCATATTCGAATCTAATGCTTGCATCATTGAAAAACCACACAAAAACACGTCTATGATTGCATTAAAACAAAATAACGTCTACACTATTGACATCAATGATTTGTGTAATGAAATGTGTTTTTCGATTTTGAATGAAGATGCTTGGCTATGGAATAGAAGATTAGGTCATGCTAGCATGAAACTAATCACTCAAATATCATCTAAAGAACTTGTAAGAGGAATTCCTCATATCAAGTTCATCAAAGATAATGTATGTGATGCTTGCCAATTAGGTAAACAAATTAAGGGCAGTTTCAAATCTAAGAATCAAATAAGCACCTCTAGGCCCTTACAATTGATCCATATGGACTTGTTCGGACCAATCTCTACATCAAGCCTAGGAGGTAGCAAATACGGCTTCGTCATTGTGGATGACTATAGCAGATACACATGGACTTACTTCTTAAAACAGAAAAGTGAATGCTTTAGATATTTTACCAAGTTTTGTAAACTTGTTCAAAATGAGAAGGGTTCTATGATTTCGTCAATTAGAAGTGATCGCGGTGGTGAATTTCAAAACCATGATTTCCAAGAATTTTGTGAACTCAATGGATACAACCATAATTTCTCTACTCCTAGAAATCCTCAACAAAATGGAGTAGTAGAAAGAAAAAATCGAAATTTACAAGAAATGGCAAGAACCATGTTGAATGAACATAGCCTACCCAAATATTTTTGGGTCAAAGCCGTAAATACTGCATGTTATATTTTGAATAGAGTTCTAGTAAGACCCTTACTCACCAAAACTCCCTATGAGTTATGGAACAACAAAAAACCCAATGTTTCATATTTTAAAGTCTTTAGGTGTAAGTGTTTTATCTTGAATGAAAAGGATAACTTAGGAAAATTTGATGCTAAATCCGATGAAGGAATCTTTCTTGGTTATTCTTCGGTTTCTAAAGCCTTTTGTATCTTCAATAAAAGAACTTTAATTATTGAAGAATCCATTCATGTTGTTTTCAATGAGATTTTCGAAATCAGGAAAAACAATTTTGATGATGATGTTAATTTTGATTCCTTGAATTTAAATGAAACCCCGTCTCCAACTAGCAACTTGGATGCATCCACTTCCGAAATATCCTTACCCAAGGATTGGAAGTATGTAGATGCTCATCCTAAGGAGCTAATCTTATGAGACACATCAAAGGGAGTTCAAACACGTTCTTCTCTTAAAACTTTTTGTTCCAATGCCGCTTTTCTCTCCCAAATTGAACCAAAATATGTTGACGAAGCCATGAAAGATGATTCATGGATTATCGCAATGCAAGATGAATTAAATCAATTTGAGAGAAATGAGGTGTTGAAGCTTGTTCCTAGGCCAAATGACCATTTACTTATTGGTACTAAATGGGTTTTTAGAAACAAGCAAGATGAATATGGTATCGTGGTTAGAAACAAGGCTAGATTAGTGGCCAAAGGTTTCAACCAAGAAGAAGGTATCGATTATGAAGAAACCTTCGCTCCTATGGCTCGATTAGAAGCTATAAGGATGCTCCTTGCCTACGCTAGTAGTAATAATTTGAAGTTGTTTCATATGGATGTTAAAAGTGCTTTTCTTAATTGCTTTATTTCCGAAGAAGTCTATGTTGAATAACCTCCTGGATTTGAAAATAATAGCCTCCCAAATCATGTGTTTAGATTAACTAAAGCTCTCTATGGTTTAAAACAAGCTTCGAGGGCTTGGTATGAGAGACTTAGTTCTTTTCTTATCGAAAATAATTTCACAAAAGGCAAGGTTGATACTACATTGTTCATCAAGAATTTTGAAAATGATTTTCTCATTGTTCAGATTTATGTTGATGATATTATCTTTGGTTCTACGAATGAATCTCTTTGTGAATCTTTTGCTAAAACTATGAGTCTTGAATTCGAAATGAGTTTAATGGGAGAATTAACATTCTTCTTAGGCTTACAAATCAAATAACTAAGCAATGGCATCTTTATTAGTCAAACTAAATATGCTATGAATTTGCTAAAAAAATTTAATATGAATAAATCAAAAGCTATTAACATTCCTATGAGCATCTCCACTAAGTTAGAAATCGATGAAAGTGGAGAAAGCTTCGATCAAAAAACTTATAGGGGCATGATAGGAAGTTTACTTTACCTCACTGCAACTAGACCAAATATCATGTTCAGTGTAGGACTTTGTGCTAGATTTCAATCAAACCCTAAGATATCTCATCTCAAAGCAGTTAAAAGAATACTTAGATATCTTAATGGTACCACAAATCTAGGATTATGGTACCCAAAATCAAAGAATCTTGAGTTAATTGCTTATGCTGATGCAGACTTTGCTGGCTGTAAACTAGATAAAAAAAGCATATCAGGAACATGTCAATTTTTAGGACATGCCCTTGTTTCCTGGTCATCTAAGAAACAAAACTCGGTTGCACTATCAACAACCAAAGCTGAATATATTGCAGTAAGTACATGCTGTGCACAAGTTGTATGGATGAAAAACACCTTAGAAGATTATAAAATTCATCTTAAAAATATTCCCATTAAATGTGATAACACAAGTGCAATATGCTTAACGAAGAATCCTATACAACACTCAAGAACAAAACATATTGATATTAGACATCACTTTATACGAGATCATGTTACTAATCATAATGTAATCATAGAGTTCATTGATACTAAACATCAACTAGCTGATATTTTTACAAAACCTCTAAATGAAGAACAATTTAATTTCATAAGAAGAGAATTAGGAATGTTGATGTGTCCGAATACATAAACTAGTTAAAATTATCTTTCGAACTTTATTGAATGATCAAATCACTTGATTGCCATTACATGCCTAAATAACATGTTGGAAATTATGTGCATGTTTTGTCTTCATGATTGTATTTGAAAATCAATAGCATAGTCTTGTCCGAATGCATGAAAGTGTTAATTTCATTTTCGGATTCGCTTAACAATTGGTATCCTAACAATCAGATTTTCTCATACACTTATGAAAAATATTTTTCTGAAATGGATTTAATGAAATGATTCTAGCTTATGAATTCCATCTTGAAATATGAATGATAGTATTTTTACTTGCAAAGATTTGTTTCACATACATATCTTGATACCTGTAAAAATGAAGCATGATTCAATCTCTCATCGACTTTAACTTCATGAGTTGATCTCTCATCGGTTTTAACTTCACTCAAAGTAAACTCACAAATAGCTGGTATCACAAATAGCCTTCCTCCTTTATGCAAAAAGATTATAATAAATAAAAAGGAAGAAGTATTCAAAGCAATCTATGTATCATGCTTTCCTTTATATGCTTGGAAAATAACATGTAAAGGCATGAACAACTATCACGCTTATGCTCAAAATTCGCTTATTGTTCTCTTGCTATCACAATTACCATACTTTTTGTTGATGACAAAGGGAGAGAAATATATGAGTATTAATGCCATGCTTGCATCATCGAGAAATATATGAGTATTAATGCCATGCTTGCATCACCAAGAGATATATGAATTGATGCTATGATTGCTATAATTTGCATTATGCCTTGTTTGTATCATGTAATGAAATCAAAATCTTACTTCGCAGTTTTACATGTTGATATCTTACAATATGATGAATTGCTACTATTACCATCATTCAAACCTATTATGTAAAATTTGAAAATGAATGTCAAGCCTTGACATCATCTTCAGAGAGAAACATCATGATGGGAATCATGATGGGAGTATTGATATGTTTAAATGATTTTAACTTATCAATATGTCTCTTGAATTCAAAGGTTTTGAATTCAAGAATGACTTATCTCAAGTATGGCATATAGACAGGGGGAGTTAAGGTTAACTCCATTATCA
This sequence comes from Musa acuminata AAA Group, assembly GCF_036884655.1. NCBI lineage: Eukaryota > Viridiplantae > Streptophyta > Magnoliopsida > Zingiberales > Musaceae > Musa > Musa acuminata. The sequence goes on along the minus strand of NC_088353.1, from coordinate 29,540,276 downwards.
ATTGATTGTCATCATCAAAAAGGGGGAGATTGTTGAATCTCGGATTTTGATGATAAGTCAATTGTCATTTGTTATCTAATCTGTATATCGAGATAAGTGTACAGGATTAACTACGATAAAAATATGATATGCAACAGGAGTTGCGCCGGAGTCAAGACAATGATCACGTTGGGAGTTCGAGAGTTCGACGGAAGTTTAGACAGTCGTCGGAGGTTCTGCGGGAACAAATCCGAGAAGTCCATGAGCTTGCCAAAGAAGTTCGTTGGAACTCGCCAAGTGGATCGTCGCAAGTCCAGGAGTTTTCCGGAAGTCCGCAGGAGCATCACCGAAGGTTCATCGGATGATCGACGGAAGTTCGCCGGAAGCTCGCCGAAAGATGCGATTGACGCACCGGAGCAAGTTGTAGTAAATATCTTAGGAAAAATCATAGTTAGCATAATGATTAAGTTAGAAATGGGAGGTGATCCCATTAACTTAATCTTGGGGCAATTGGGCCCTTGAAAAACCCAAATTGGGCCGAATGGATCAACCCATTCGGACCCTAATTTCTGCCATGCTGTTGAACCGCCCAAGCCAGGAGGTGGCACCACCTTGGCTAAGTCTCCGAGTGAGACTGGGCGGTGCAACCGCCCCAGCCAGGAGGTGGCACCGCCTGGGCTCAGTCTCCGAGCGAGACTGGGCGGTGCAACCTCCCCTGATAGAGGTGGCACCGCCTGGGCTCGGTCTCCGAGCTCTGCCTGAGCGATGCAACCGCCTTAGTCAGGAGGTGGCACCACCTGAGCTCGGTCTTCAAGCTCTGGTAGGAGGTGCAACTGCCCCTGACAGGAGGTGGCACTGCCTAGAGGCTCAGTCTTCGAGCTCTGCCAGGCGGTGCAACCGCCATATCCCGGAATTCCGAGAATTGATAGTTTTGAGCTCTAAATTCAAACTGGGTTGGGGCCTATAAACACCCCACCCATTCAACACTGAAAGGGGACAGAATATACACCGAAATCCTAATCTTGTTCTATGATTTTTAGAGTTCAAAATTGTTGTAAAGGCCAAAAGTTCTTCTCCCTCTTTTCTTCCAAGTTCTGCGCTTTAAAGAGAGGAGAGAAAATTCTGTAAGGGTTGTCTCCTAAGCCCGTCAAAAGGAGTGAAACTGTAAAAGGGTGGTTGGCCTTCGCCTATTGAATGAAGGCCTCTAGTTGATGTCAGTGACCTCGTCGATGGAGGAAGCCAAAAGTGGAGTAGGTCAAGATTGACCGAACCACTCTAAATCTCGGTTTGCATTTACTTTGAGCATATTATCTTTACTACAAACCTCCTCTAAAGCTTACTGCTTTCTGCTCATATACGATCAGGTTTCAAGTTTCGCACTTTCCGAATCAGCGTTTAGACGTAAAATAGTTTCATCGTACGATCATCATATTTCTATTTGTGTTTACGTTTTGATTTCTATCACAACTGCAAACTGCCTTTATATCCTTGCTTAAACTGCATCTTGCTTAATCAAGTGATTTACGAATCAACATTTAGACGTAAATCAGTTTTTTCGTACGAATATCATATTTCAGTTTACGCCTACTATCTGATTAGAATCATAACTGCAAACTGCATTTATATCTTTGTTGCATCTCGCTTAAACAAAAGTTAAAGTGATTTACGAATTGGCTTTCTTACCAAAATCACTTTTAACGAACGAACGCAGTTTTTATTTTTCGTAGAAGGTTTTTTGCTGCACTAATTCACCCCCCCCCCCCCCCCCCTCTTAGTGCTCTTGATCCTAACACTTTGCCTACAGGGCGACCGGCTGCATGTGGTTGCAACTACGTGCAGCAACAGTTGTTGCGCTTACGAACGTCATGCCAATTGCCTACAATCGCTACCCTTGCGACTACCACTACAGGCGACTGCACGCACGTAGATGGGTAGCAAGCTACCATCTACGAGGGTAGTAAGGGCAGCAATAGTTGCTTCCCTTTCTCATTTTTATGTCAATGATTTTGACGTCAAAAGATTTTCTATGACACAACACATGTAGTTCAAAATCAATCTTTTGCATGAAAAATCTGACTCTAATACCACTATAGGAAAATCTAGAAGCAATATCACATGTACAATGGAAGAACAGAAAACAAAAACCCCAAATTTCCCAAAAATGTGTTCATCGTCGTGCGAAGATTGGTGTGTAAAAACCCATGAAACATAAAACCACGTGTGAGATAGTCGTGTTACCTAGGGAGATCGTATATCCCTGAATCTTGCAGATTTATAGGAGAGGATAAAGGAGGTCAAGCATCCTCCTCTCTAGTAGTGATCCACACAATAGGGCTACGACGATGCTCCTTAAATCGTTGGCTAAATCTCCACACCTACTATTTGAGGTGGAGAAAGGGAGAGGAGAATAGGAGGTGGCAACCAAGAAGCCTCTGGCTGATGGGTCTTTGGTTCCCTCCTATTTATAGAGGTCCCCTGTCTACTTAATCATAATAGATCCTATCCTATTGGGTATTGGATCTTCATCCAACTACCCAAGCCTCTTATATTAGTGGATCTCTATCTAATAATCTCATATTGCTTATTATTGGATCTCATTCTGCTTATTATTGGATCTCATTCATAGAATCCAATAATTCAGGGGCTTATTGGATATCTAATAATATATGGGCTCCGACGGATATCTTATATCCGAACCTCTACTCGTCGCAATACCTACTATATGTGTGTGACCCTCTAGGCCCAATATCGAGCTAGCCGTGAGTCATATCTATCAAAACTTCTTCTAGCTCAGTGAATTATTATCTTCATAATAATTCACTCGACTCATCGACTACGGACGTACTAGGCCACTACGTCGTAATCCCTAGACAATATAGGGGAATCCAATCCATTTGACCCATATGTCCTTAGTTATCATGTATCTATAGTTCCACATCCATCTAATATCCCAAAGACCATATATCGGGTATAGTGCTGTCATACTCATATAGTTTCTATTCGAGTCTCGCTCTAATCGGATTCTCCCGAAGAACTCTTTCTCTCTTAATTTAAATGACCCTAACCAGGGATTTGTTTGAGCCAGAACATATGAGATATTTCTTTCTGTTAGGATCGGAGCGGCATTAAGAGGGGGGGGGTTGAATTAGTGCAGCGGTAAAGTACGATAAACTTTTGACGATTTAAACCCTTTCGGAAACTTCGTATGATAAAAGCAACGTTTCGTTTGAAACCGTTTCGATTGCGTTTTAACTTGATGGGATACGTAAGAAGGAGCGAAAGAAGTAGAGCATCAAAGTGCAAATGGTTTGCAGTAATATAAATGGCAATAAGTAAATGCAAACCAGAGATCATGCCGATTTTAAAGTGGTTCGGTCAAATGACCTACATCCACTTGCGAGGCCCCTCTTGGATGAGGCTCCCACCTTCCACTAGCAAATCTCTTGAAGGGGAAGGGTAAATACCCCTCTTACAACTTTTTACAAGCGGTTCACTCTCTTACAGATTTTCAGTAAGAAAGAAGGAGGTGAACACTAGCAAATTGAAAACAAGACTAGCTAAGACTTTTCTAAGACCTTTCTCTCAATCAATTGCTTCTCCAAAAGTTGTAATCTCAGCTGAGATTTGAGGGGTATTTATAGGCCTCAAAAGGATTCAAATTTGGGCTCCAAAATTTGAATTCTCTTTGGTTCCCGATGTTGGCGGTGCCACCGCCTGTCAATTTCTGACACTGACAGTGGACTGGCGGTGCCACCGCTCAGCCAAGCGGTGCCACCACCCAGCTTTCGGGTGCTGGGCGGTGCCACCGCCTAGGCCAATTTAGCTCACTGGTTGGGCTCCAAACTTGGCCCAAACCAGTCCGAACTCGGGCCCAATTGGCCCCTACTTGGGTTATAGGATTAACACCTCATCCTAACCCTAATTAATGTGCTAACTACGAATTTAAAGACATTTTCTAAGCTATTACAAAGTTCGTAAGTCAAGACTTCTTCCGACGAGCTTCCGGCGAACTTTCGGCAGTCTTCCGATAAACTCTCGGAAACCATTCTGCGAACTCCCGGCAAGCTCCTAGACTTCACGATTTGATCTTGGCGAGTTCCGATGAGCTTCTTTGGCAAACTCCAATCTTTCTCGGTGAGCTTCGCGAACTTCCAACGAACCTTCTGGCAAGCTTCCGAAAAACCCTTCGGCAAGCTTCCGAAAAACCCTTCGGCAAGCTCCCTACTCATTCTCAGCTAGTTTCGACAACATTCCCGACGAACCTTCGGACTTCCGTCGAACTCTCAAACTCGCAACAAATCCTTCACGCTTGACTCCAACACTTTGTTTCGCTTTATGTCTTCATCGTTATCGTAGTTAATCCTGCACACACAAGCAAAAACTCTACTCCGATCTAGACAATTATTACAACGCGAATTGACATTCTGTTGCCCGGCACGTCATTGGTTGGCGCTTCATCCGATTCTTCAGCACATCGTCCTCTCTTACGGCTTGTTGCCCAATTGGCGGTTGACCTCCGTAACCCCGATATCCTTGGCGCAATTCCGCTCTCCTTGGCCCGATGCCCGACGTCCGAAGCCTTCTGCCGTTCAATACCCTGACGTGATCTCCTCCAGCGCAACGTCAATTCCTCCTGCGTTAATTGTCTAATCCTGATCGAGTAGACCTGCATCACACAAAATGTAGTTAAACATCTAAATACAATCAATTAGTTTCATCATCAAAATCTGAGATTCAACAATCTCCCCCTTTTTGATGATGATAACTAATTGATGACTAACGGAGTTAACCTTAACTCCCCGGAGTTTAACCAAACTCCCCCTATCAATATGCCGTATTGATAGAAACTCTTGGATTCAAAAATCCAAACAACATGTCATGATCAAATCATGACATGACCTCAACATACTTCTCCCCCTTTGTCATCAACAAAAAGGAGAAGTGTCACTTTCTATGTGTTTGAGAGATGAATTCAACTTATTGCATGAAAAACATAATATCAAGTTTTATCATCATGCAATCTAACGATTAAAGATGTGTAAGTTTAGCATGTTTGGTCTTCTTGAGATAGCTATTGATTGCTTCTCTTTAGACTACTAGCTAGCTGTTTTCACGATATGCAAGTTGCAAACTAGCAAATTTTTGCTTCCTTTGCAATGTTTGAGCTAGCAATTTTGCTTCTGTAGCAAGTTAGCATATTTTGCATTTTGAGATAGCAACTATTTGCTTCTCTTTAGACTATAAGCTATCAATTTTTATGATATGCAAGTTTTACTACATACAAGCAAGCAAAAAATTACGAAAGCAAATACAAGATAGCTTTCTTGTGTAAGCTCATGATTCTTGCTTCCTATTACAATGTGCAAGTTGCAAGTTTTGCTTCTTTTACAATGTGCAAGTTTTCAAATTTTGCATCTTGAGTGAGCAATATTTCTCCCCCTTTGTCATTGTCAAAAAGAAAAGAAGAATACAGTTTTGTAGTTCTTTTTCCTTTTACAAAGATTTCAAAATCATGACAAAGGATGAATAATCAAGTTATGAATGTCAAGACAATTTTTCATCATGAATATTTTATCATTGCATGCATCATTATCATAAGTTGAAGTATTACATGCATAATATCATATCATCATTCATAATTACATTAATGTTTCAATATAGTAATTTCTTCTCATAATGTGTAACTTAGCACTAATTGCTTCTCTTGATATTTACGAGCTAGCTAGCAAAATTTGCTCCCCCTATGTCATTATCAAATAGAAGGGAATAACAATACAATAGTGTAATTCATTTCCCTTTACTATAATCTTCAAATCATGATAGGGGTTAAGTGTCAATCTTATTTGTGCATCATTATATTTTCAAATTAAAATATACATATTTTCAAAAACCTTATATTTCATTCATGCACGATATTGAATAAATCGATCGACATTATGAGGATATCATACATAATACTAAAATTTTTAACTATTTATCAATATTTTGATCATGATACCAAACAATCATCATTTAGAGCATTTATGATACAAAACATTAAATCAACATTTATCATTTTAGCAACAACTCATAGCATTTTAAATCATGATTTACATCATATGCAATACATCACATCATAATTACAAAGCACAAGTATTGCATGCATCATTGCAAATCATAAATGTTTCATAATGGTATAAATTTTGTCAAATTATATCCTACCATGCATGATCAAAACTTCTCCCCGTTTTATCATTGAAAACAAGAAAGAAGTAGGGAAGAGCATAAAAATGTAAAATATTTCAATCATTTCAAGGCATTTATATCATAGATATAAAGAACTCATATCATCAAAGATAAGACCATTTGAATACCAAAAGACATGATTCATTTTATCAAATATCTTCCTTTTATAAATAACAAAAATTGTAGGTGTACAAAGAAGAGATTGAGATTAAAAAAGAATCTCAAGTAGTAAATCCAAGAAATCAAGATCATAATTTAAATACAAACTCATTCAAATTCAAATCGTCAAATTCATCAAAATCTCAATATTACTTTCAAGAGATTCAAAATGGTATACATAGATTTATCATAATAATCATCAAGATCAATAAGATAGAGAAAAATAAAATTTCAAGGAAAAAATATTTTTCTCTTTTTAGTTCTTTCAATTCATGTGATTTTATTTCATTTATGGCAAATAAAAACATGTATCATGTTTAAAACCGAAAGTATAAAATTTATTACAACAAAGATCAATAAGGCACTTCCATTATAGTAAAAATCAATAATCCGTAAATTGCAAGATTCATCATGCATAATTTTAAAATTTATTAAGCATGATCATTATGCATAACACTAAAACATGGTTTCAAAATGTTTAATATTTTCATTACACAATTTCATCATTATGCATCATCATATTTTCAAATTCGAACATGCAAAATTTCAAAACTATATCTTTTATTTTTCATGCATGATACAAATAACTCAATCATCAATATCGGCATATCATATATGATATTCAAGCATTCATGATAAATCATTTTGGCAACATGATCATAGCTATTCAAATGATAGTATCTAAATGTCAAAATTCATTACATCCTATCATGCATGATCATTAACTTCTTATTTGAATTTCATGCATTATTTCGTTTCATCACATAAGGAATATCAAGAGGAGTTATTGGGTGATGAGATAAATATTTCATGAGTACAAGGAATTGCATAAAAATCATATTATGAAAAGATAATAACAGAAGACACGTTTTGTTTTAAAAAATCTCTTCTTAAATAATCAAGGAAAAATCTTAGGAGATCATGATATAGATAAAATTCATTCAATCTTAGAATAAGATATTAATTCAAGCATATAAAATTTCTCAATTCATTATGAATCATAAAAAGAATTGTGGTTCCGAAATATCACGATTCATTTAGGAAAATTTTCTCTTTAGTGCACGATAAGAAGAAATATAGTAATGATACCAATCATAATTCATTTGGATAATAGATGCTAAAAAGGAACATTGAGGATACAATATCTTGATTTTTATAGAGTAAATCTCAAGTTATAAATCTCGAAAAATCAAGATAAAGCTCATTCAAATTCAAATCATCAAATCAAAATCATTTTCAAGATATTCATAAAAAGATGATAAAATAGATTAATCAAACCAAGAATTTTCAAGAAAAATACTTTTATCTATTTAGTTGTTTCATATAAGTATGCCTTTATCCATTTTGTGCCAAAAATATATATATATATATATATATCATCAATCATTTAGAATCGAAAAATAAATTTCTTCATAACAACCATCAAGATCATTATGTATAACTTTTAAAATCTCATGCATAAAATGATATTAAAACATTTAATATTTTCATTCCATCATTTTGCATTTTTATTGAACATAATTTTGAATGATTCTTATAGATAACTAAAACTTCTTTAGTTTTAATTTATATGATTGACTTTATCTTAGCATGCTCAAATTTTGTTCATATGTCAAAACCATACATCATGTTTGAAAACCAAAGACAAGGTTAAAAAAAAATCATCAAGCCTTCCTTTCAAAAGTCATGCATCGTCATTGAAAATCAATATAGAAATCGTCAAAATACACATTCTTGCTTCTCAAGCACATACATAAGATTAATCTTACTAGGTGTATAAGCATTAGATTTATATCTAACATTTTATTGCATTAACATAACACATGCAATTTTCAAGAAAATTAATCCTAAACTAAATTAAAAATAACTCATGAAAGTATTATGTAATTTCGAAATAAATTAGAGGGATTTTGATTACCTCATTGTTGAAAGTGGTTGAGGCGTAGTTTGCCACCTCGCCTTTCTTGATTTTCTCCTCGTCTTTGGAAGAGCTCAATTCATCCCAATTTTTATTCTTCTTGCGTTCAAAGCAAGTAGTTCTATTCTTTTTTCTTTTTAATTTTTGTTTCATTTGTAGTTTAAGTTCATCATCACTTGAGCTTATGCTCGAGAGGTCTTCATGTGTTCTATATCCGAAATCCTTCCTGTCCTTTGGAAGGTTGTTCTCGAGTTTCCTTTTTGTCACATTGTTCATTTCGTAGGTCATTAGAGACCCAATAAGTTCTTCGAGAGGGAATATTTTAAGGTCCTTGGCCTCTTGAATGGCCGTAACTTTTGGATCCCAACTTTTTGGAAGGGATCTTAAGATTTTAGTGACTAGGTCAAAATTAGAAAAACTTTTACCAAGAGCTTTGAGTCCATTGATGACATCCGTGAAACGGGTGTACATGTCTCCGATGGACTCACTTGGTTTCATCCGGAAAAGTTCATAAGAATGCACAAGAATATTGATTTTGGACTCTTTCACTCGGCTAGTGCCTTCATGAGTGACCTCTAGAGTTCTCCAAATATCAAAAGCCGAGTCACACATCGAAATGCGATTAAATTCATTTTTTTCAAGTGCATAATATAAGGCATTCATAGCCTTTGCATTTAGAGAAAACATATACTTCTCCAAATCATTCCAATGGTTCATTGGGAGAAAAGACATTTCAAATCCATTTTCGACTATGTCCCATAAATTCAAATCAAAAGAAAGTAAGAAAACTCTCATTCGAGTTTTCCAATAAGTGTAGTCCGTCCCATTGAAAAAGGGAGGACGAACGAGAGAGTGACCCTCTTGAAAGCCATAAAGAGTCATTTTTATTTGGGTGTTAAACTAAAGTAGAAAATCGTGGCTCTAATACCAATTGTTAGGATCGGAGCGGCACTAAGAGGGGGGGGGGGGGCGAATTAGTGCAGCGGTAAAGTACGATAAACTTTTGACGATTTAAACCCTTTCGGAAACTTCGTACGATAAAAGCAACGTTTCGTTTGAAACCGTTTCGATTGCGTTTTAACTTGACGGGATACGTAAGAAGGAGACAAAGAAGTAGAACATCAAAGTGCAAATGGTTTGCAGTAATATAAATGGCAATAAGTAAATGGAAACCAGAGATCATGCCGATTTTAAAGTGGTTCGGTCAAATGATCTACATCCACTTGCGAGGCCCCTATTCGATGAGGCTCCCACCTTCCACTAGCAAATCTCTTGAAGGGGAAGGGTAAATACCCCTCTTACAACTTTTTACAAGCTGTTCACTCTCTTACAGATTTTCAGCAAGAAAAAGGAGGTGAACACTAGCAAATTGAAAATAAGACTAGCTAAGACTTTTCTAAGACCTTTCTCTCAATCAATTGCTTCTTCAAAAGTTGTAATCTCAGCTGAAATTTGAGGGGTATTTATAGGCCTCAAGAGGATTCAAATTTGGGCTCCAAAATTTGAATTCTCTTTGGTTCCCGATGCTGGCAGTGCCACCGCCTGTCAATGGCGGTGCCATCGCCTGTCAGTTTCTGACACTGACAGTGGACTGGCGGTGCCACCGCCTAGGCCAATTCAGCTCACTGGTTGGGCTCCAAACTTGGCCCAAACCAATCCGAACTAGGGCCCAATTGGCCCATACTTGGGTTATAGGATTAACACCTAATCCTAACCCTAATTAACGTGCTAACTACGAATTTAAAGATATTTTCTAAGCTATTACAAAGTCCGTAAGTCAAGACTTCTTCCGGCGAACTTTCGGCGGTCTTTCGATAAACTCTCGGAAACCATTCTGCGGACTCCCGGCAAGCTCCTAGACTTCACGATTTGATCTTGGCGAGTTTCGATGAGCTTCTTTGGCAAGCTCCGATCTTTCTCGGCGAGCTCCGTGAACTTCCCACGAACCTTCCGGTGAGCTTCCGAAAAACCCTTTGGCAAGCTCCCTACTCATTCTCGGCTAGTTCCGGCAGCATTCCCGATGAACCTTCGGACTTCCGTCGAACTCTCGAACTCGCAATAAATCCTTCGCGCTTGACTCCGACACTTTGTTTCACTTTATGTCTTCATCATTATCGTAGTTAATCCTGCACACACAAGCAAAAACTCTACTCCGATCTAGACAATTATTACAACGCGAATTGACATTCTGTTGCCCGGCACGTCATTGGTTGGCGCTTCATCCGATTCTTCAGCACATCGTCCTCTCTTACAGCTTGTTGCCCAATCGACGGTTGACCTTCATAACCCCGATATCCTTGGCGCAATTCCTCTCTCCTTGGCCCGATGCCTTACGTCCAAACCCTTCTGCCGTTCAATACCCTGACGTGATCTCCTCCAGCGCAACGTCAATTCCTCCTGCGTTAATTGTCTAATCCTGATCGAGTAGACCTGCATCACTCAAAATGCAGTTAAACATCTAAACACAATCAATTAGTTTCATCATCAAAATTTGAGATTCAACACTTTCATGACACTAAGAGTGGATAATCCTCTATCGATACTCAATAGCCCTAATAAGGTTGACTACCACTCCCGGTAAGTAGCTGTGCTAGATTTGAAACTTCCAAACCTATAAGTCCATTATCAAATAGTGGAGTACTTGTACAGGATATCCTTTGTGTCTCAAGTCCAATGAGCACTTGCACTGTAGCCCTAGTATCCCCACACGAGCAACTATAAGACATACTACCCCCATCATATGGATTGGTATACAACACATCAATCTGTCCAGTTATCTCGATATCTCTCTCGAGTAATCTATGACCAAGATTATTTAGGGTATGTGTTTAAAGGTGAATCGGTCTTATTATCATGATTTCATCATGATTCAATTCTCATTGCACAGATCCATGAATATCACTATATATATATATATATATAACAAGTAATATAAAGTGATAAAATATCAAATAATATAATAAATAAAAAGTGTGTGCATCATGTCACGCGTGTCATCACTCACATCATACATAATTGGTTTGCTGAACATTTATAACTAACATAGGTAAGGATCAATAAGTTATCCATTTAACGGTAGAATAATAAGGTACACCTCCTTGGCTTCTCTCGACTATTTATGCTAGTACTCATGGTGTTTAAAACTCAATACTCATGTTGGTCTTTAAAACTCAATTTGGAAGTATCTTTCTAATCTATATATTTCTAATATTCCCTAGATTGTATGTGGTGATTTCAATTATATCCTCTGGGCTTTTAAAAAATGTGATAGCAAATAATTTTTTTTGGAGTTTTTTGTGATCTTTTTTAAAGATTTCATTTACAACAATAACCTTACTGATATCTACTTTTCTGAGTTCTTGATTTACCTAGTGTAACAATTGTTATGTGTTTCTACTCGCTTAGACAGGGTTTTGGCTTCTAATGCTTAGATCGCCTCGTTTTCACATACTCACGTTACGCATCTTTTATGTATTTTTTCAGATCACAACCCCTTCTCATCTCCCTCTACCACTGTAACAAGCCTAATTACCCTGAAGCAGGTTGTATCATTTGTTATCACTGGTTTTCTTTGAACTTCAATAGGAATCTCATGTCTAACACCCACAAGATTCTCCTTACTCTCTAACATAAACTCTTACATTGGAGCAAAAATCGCTTAGGTAGTGTTGACAACTCCTTGCACCAAATTGAGCTCAAGATTAAGGCCTTTGAGATTAAGGAAAGCTTTGCTCCCCACTCCATGCAGGACCTCACCTCCTTATGTTGCCTTCAAAACAAATACACTATCTTTCCAAACATATACACCTCAAATGGAGCATGAGGGCTAAAGCAAAGTGGCTTCTTGATGCAGATAAAAATACTAAATACTTTCATCACCAATTACATCCATTTTGACAATGGTGCTTTAATGGAAGACATGAGGCCAAGCCTTCACAGATTAATACTCTAGCTTTTGGGCCCCTCATACACCCCAATCTATCTCCTTGCACCTTTTGGATTGGCCCACTCTTCCTACCATACCTTCTCCCTGCCATCCCTCGCTGATCTTCCCCTTTAAACTAACCAAAATCTCCATGACACTCAAATAGTATGGATCGGGACAAAAGTCTAGGGCTCGACAAATACATTGTTGAGTTTTACAAAAGATACTGGACCGCCCTAGTGCCCTTTTATTTATAGCTCTTGAATTCTATTCCTCCACACTTCTGTCACTCTTTTGACTAAACTCATCTAATTTTCATTCTTAAGAAACCAAAACCTTTTGTTATTAGCGATATTAGGCCCATCTCACTCTACAATGTCCTATACAAGCTTCTTGTTACCGTGCTAGTCAATAAGATGGAAAACTTTTTGTGTAATTTGAAAGCCTAGAATCAATGTCTTTATCCTTGGTTGCTCTACTCTATCCATAATATGTTGAATCCTGAATTTTAATGATGAAATTAATTAATGAGTTTATAATCTAACTAACGTTTGAGAAAAATGATGCAGGATTAATTTCGATCATGAAAAGGTAAACCGATTGAAGTAGAAGAATCAAACATTAGCTCGGAGTCAGAGATCGGGCATCAGACCAGAAGAATCTGACATTACGCCAAGATCGGATGTTGTGGGAGTCAATATGCCAAAGGATCGAATAATATGCTGAAGGAAAGCACGATGCACTAGGAGTCTGGATGAACCATTAACATGCTAGATAACATAGAATTTCTATCTTGTAATCGTTTATGTCTTGATCATCGTAGTTTAGGTCTAAATTGAGTTAGTTTTAGATGTAACTATGCTAACTTAATTAGGGGCATATTGGGCCTGAATTTAGACTAATTTGGGCCCATTAGAAGGCCCATTCAGTGACCCATAGTTAGGTCAAGCGATGGCACCGCTAGACTAGGCGGTAGAACCGTTAGACTAGGCAATGGAACCACCTATGAGTTGGAACATACGAAGTGTACATTTTTCAGATTACTTGGTGATGGTACCCGCTAGTGTCAAGCGATGGAACCACCCAAATTGGTGGTAGTATCATCAGTACATGATCTCCTATGTTGTCAAGCGATAGTACCACCCAAACTAGGTGATGGTGTTAGGATCAAGAGGTTGGCACTAAGAGAGGGTTAACTAGTGCAGCGGAAAATTCACGTCTTCAAAAAATTCGTTGCGATAAAAACCGATTCTAACGAAAACCTTTTCATAAAGATCTTAACTTGAAACCTGTTTGTAAATATATTAAAAGCAGTAAGCAATTAAAGAGGTTTTCAGTAAAGATAAATTACATAAATAAAATGCAAACTAGATTTTAGAGTGGTTCGGTCAATGCAACCTACATCCACTTTCAGCTTCGTCCTCCGACAAGGTCACTGACGTCCACTAGAGGTTTTCCTTCAATAGGCGAAGACCAACCACCTTTTACACCCCTCTTCTCCTTTTCACGGATTTAGGAGACAACCCTTACAACCACTCACACTCCTCTTACAGAATTCTAAACTTAGAGTGGAGGAGGGAATTTCTAAAGAGATTGCAGCAGCGTTTTCTCACTTTTGAATACTCTGTGCTTGTGTGCTTTAACCAGGGATGAGATGGATATTTATAGGCTTCAAGTTGATTCAAACTTGGAGCCTAAACCTTTCCCATCCCAGGTTCCCCTAGCTTGGGCGGTACCACCACCCAGTGTCAGTCAACACTGACACTGTCCTAGCCAATACCACTGCCCAGGTCTGGCGATACCACCGCCTAGGGGGCAGTGCTGGGCGGTACCATCGCCAAACCGGTGGTACCAGCGCCTAGCACCCTGCTAGGGGTGGTACAATCGCCCAGACTAGCGATAACACTGCCTGACATAGTCTCGAAGACTGTGCCACGACGGTAAGGCTTCTTGGGGCACTATTTGGGCCTCTTATTGGGCCCAACACAGTTCTTATATGGGCTTAGCTGGCCTCTAATTAGGTTGGCCCAAATCCAAGCCCAATTACGTGCTAACTACGAAATCCTAAGACATTTGCTAAGCTAAACAAGTCCCTATGTCTATTCTTCCGACGAGCTTCCGGCGATCTTCCGGCGAACTTCCGACGATCTCTCGGCAATGTTCCGGCAGACTCCTAGCAAGCTCCTAGACTTCATGACAATCTTCTTGGTGAGTTCCAATGAGCTTCTCTGGCAAGCTCCGAAACTTCTCGGCTAGTTCTACCAAAACTTTCGACGAACGTCCGAACTTCTGACGAACTCTCGAACTCCCAACGAAGTCACGTCCTCAACTTCGAGACTTCATTTTGCTTCATGCCTTGCTATCGTAATTAATCCTGCATATGTAAAACACACTTCAATTTATATTAAGCATTAATCAAGTTGTCCGGCATGTCATTGGTTCCTCGACGCTTCGTTCGATTCTTCGGCGTATCGTCCTCTCTTGTAGCCTATTGCCCAATCGACCAGTTGACTCTGCAACTCTAATATCCTTGGCGCAATATCCGCTCTTCTTGGCCCAATGCCCGAATCCATGGCCCAAAGCCTTCTGTCGATACGTCGACCGATCCACCGATCCGACATCTAATCTTCTAACATGTTCCTCCGGCCTAACATGATTTTTCCTGCTTTAATTATTTCATCCTAATCGAAGCATCCTGCGTCACTCAAAACGTAAATTAAAATATAAATATATCAATTGGTTTCATCATCAAAATACGAGATTCAACAATCTCCCCCTTTTTGATAATGACAACCAATCGATTACGGAGTTAACCTTAACTCCCGGAGTTTAAACAAACTCCCCTTATCAATATGTCGTATTGATAGAAACTCTTGGATTCAAAAATCCAAGCAACATGTCATGATCAAATCATGCATGACATCAACATACTTCTCCCCCTTTGTCATCAACAAAAAGGAGAAGTTCCACTTTCTAGGTGTTTGATATAACAGTTTCAAATCATTGCATAATAAATCTTCAAGTTCTACCATCATGCAATCTAGCAAAAATTTAGCAAATGCTATATCATATTTAGAACATTCAAGCTATCAAGTTGTAGATATGCAAGGTAGTAAGATAACATGTTCTATATTATACAAGTTAGCAAAATTTCGAAAGAAAATGCAAGATAGCTTCTCGTTGAAGTGTGCAAGCTAGCGATTCTCACTTCCTATTGCAATATGCAAGTTGCAAGTTTTGCTTCTTGAGATGATAGAACTTTTGCAATTTTTGTTTCTTAAGATAGGCAAGCTAGTGATGTTCAAGATAGCAAGCTCTTTCTTCTCTTTTGAGAAGTGCCATTTTTGCTTCTTTTGCAAAGTGCAAGCTAGCAAAATTTTGCTTCATTCTTGAATTGTGTAAGCTAGCATCTTTCTCTTTGAGATGTGCACATTAGTAACTCTTTCTCCCCCTTTGTCGTGTCAAAAAGAAGGGAAGAATATAATTTTGTATCTTTTTTTCCCTTTACAATAATTTTCAAATCATGACAAAGAAAAATAGCATAGATGAAAATTCAAGTCATGAATGTCAAAACAATTATTTTATCATGAATATTTTATCATTGCATGTATCATTATCATAAGTTAAAGTATTGCATGCATAATATCAAATCATCATTTATAATTACATCAATATTCCTATCATTATTTCAATCTACACTTCATGAGAACAATAAATTTGTACTATAGACAATCTCATGTTTTATCATTCAAGCTAGCATATATTTTTGTTCTCTTTTCCAATGTGCAACCTAACAATTTCCTTTTTATTTTATAACAATGATTCAATCATATCATGCAATAAACAAATCATAATTACAAAGGAGTATGATAGAACCCTTGTAGATTCTAAACTTACGGTTGATCTCTTTAGGGGATCGGCCTCCTTGGAACTCTATAGGGGTTCCTCCCTCCAAGTTGCTGCTCAAAGGCTGCAGAAAAGACTCATCTATTGTCTATCAAAAGAGGAAGAATACATGGCTATTTAAAGGGTTTCTAAACCCTAACTCCTAATAGGACTCCTACTTCTAACCAACTCCTAATAGGACTTCTACTCAAGACTCCTATTCTTTTACAACTCCTAATTCTTCTCTAAGAAACAACCTCCTAACCCTAGCCGGCCTCTTCACCTCTTTAATAGGTTTTACATGAATGTCCCTCTCAATTAGGACTCTCCTAGCAAGAGTCCTAACAAACCCACCCTCTTCAAATCAGCCTTGTCCTCGAGGCTGACGATACATGAATTTTGGAAATTTGATCTTCAAGTCGTCATAGTTCTCCCAAGTGGCATCTTCTATTGGTAGGTTCACTCACTGTATTAGCACTTCAGTAGTGAGTCGTCGTCGTCGAGTTACGATCCGTCGATCAATAATGGCACTTAGTTGGGTCTGAAGTTCTCCTTGGGTAGTCATATTTGGTGGGTGGCTTTGGGCTGTCTCCAAGCACCTATTTACAACTTCCATCTGACCATCGGTTTGTGGTGATATGTCGTACTCCTTTTCAATTTAGTACCCTACAAACCTTGTCCAAAATCTGCTCATGAAGATGTAAGTAGAATTTATCATAAGCATAATGCGTCCCTTATAGTGTAATTCTTTTGAGTCCCAATTGTAATGAGTCACGTAGCTTGGTGCTTCCTCCAATTTTTTTATGATCTTACTGGTCTCCGAATCTTCTTGCCATTCCATTTTAATATCCTCAAGGAAGTCACTAGTCGAAAGTGAAATGGCCAAAAATTCAGCTTGCTTAGGTAGTTGTAAAAGCGCATCTGCAACAACATTCTATTTCCCCTTTTTGTAAGTTATTTCATAATCATATCCAAGAACCTTTGTTACCCATTTTTGCTACTCGGGGGAAGATATCTTCTGCTCCAAGAGATATTTTAGGCTTTTATGGTCAGTCTTGATTTGAAAGCATTGCTTGATCAAGTACGATCTCCACCTTATTGCTGCGTACATAATGGCGAGCATCTCCTTATCATATGTTAATATGTTTTGATAGGGGGGAGACAATGCCTTGCTAATATATGTGAGTGGTCGACCATCTTACATGAGAACGTCTCCCATTCTATCTCCAGATGCATCAGCCTCAATGATGAAGGGTCGGTTGAAATCTGGTAGCGCTAGCACCTGCATCGTCGTCATGGCTGCCTTAAGTTTGTCGAAGGCAGCGGAGGCTTTGTCCGACCATTGGAATGTATCATTTTTTAGTAGAGAAGTGAGTGGTGCACTGATCTTTCTATAGTTTTTTACAAACTTACGGTAGTAGCCTGTTAAACCCAGAAAGCCATGTAGCAATTTAATGTTCCTCGGGGTAGGCTAGTTTTACATTGCTCCAATTTTGAAGGGGTCCATCGTCACACCTTTCTCTGATATGATATGTCCAAGATATTCCACCTTTTGTTGAAGAAAGCAAAAATTTGTAGTGGCTGTTGTGTGTTCGAAAGGCGGTTTTCGATATGACTTCTTCGTACACTCGTATTTGATGATACCCGGATCAAAGGTCCAGCTTTGTGAAGATTTGTACTCCCTTTCATCTAGCAATTCATCTACTACTAGAATAGGGTATTTATCCTTGATGGTTATGCCATTGAGAGCTCGGTAATCAACACATATTTGCCATGTTCCGTCCTTCTTGCGTACAAGTAGTATCGGTGAAGAGTAGAGGTTGCAACTTGGCCGAATAACTCCTGTTTCGAGCATCTCTTTTATAATCCTTTCTATTTCATCCTTCTGGAGATGTAGATACTGATATGACCGAGTATTTGCTGGAGGTTTTCCTAAAAGAATCGTTATATAATGATCATACCAACGGGTAAGAGGTAGGTTGTACGGTTCCTCAAATATATCTGAAAATTCAACAAGCAAAGGAAGTAGGTTTGGATCTTCAAATTCTATTAGCTCTCCCTTAGTTTGCTGCTCAAGTTGTGCCAAAAAGCTACTGCATGCTTTATGCAAAACCTTCTCCATTTGTTGTGTGCAAATCGTTGTTATGTCACCCCCATGTTTCCCGTGCAATGTCATCTGTTTCTCCTTACTGTAAAATTTCATAATTAGTTTCATAAAATTCCAGGAAACATCACCTAATATCGTCAACCATTTAATTCTGAGCATGGCCTCATGATTGTTAAGAGGGAGAAGGAAGAAATCTGTAATTATCTCTTGGTCCTGCAGCAATAGTTTCTCTTGCGAGCGCCTACGAGCACAATTCAAAATCCGTCCGTCGGTGACCTTAACATAAAACCTACAGCGATTCTCGATAGGTAATGCTATCTGAACAGCAAGCTTACTATTTAGGAAGTTAGTAGTACTGCCCATGTCGACGAGAACAATAATCGGTTGTTGTTTGAGAAGGCATCCAACTTTCATCGTTTGCGGGTTTGAGTAGCCGACAAGTGCGTGTACTGTAATGTTAGTCAGTTGTGGCTCTTCTTCCACATCTTCTTTATATTCAAGGTTCTCTTCTGAATGTTCAATTACCTCTTCTTCTATTGGTTCAATCATAAAAAGTCTCCCTTTCATCGTTTGCGGGTTTGAGTAACCAGCTAGTGTGTGTACTGTAACGTCAGTCAATTATGGCTCTTCTTTTGCATCTTCTTCATTATGTTTAAGGCTCTCTTTTGAATGCTCAATGACCTCTTCTTCTACTAGTTTAATCAAAAGAAGTCTCCCTTTTCTACAGTAATGCTTGTAACTCCATGGCTCGTCGCAATACCAACATAACCGCTTCGCAGATTGCTCCCGAAGCTCTTCTCTTATCAACCTCTTTGGTGCAGGGACTCGATCGACGGTAGGGGGGCTGAGGGCTTTAGTATTTTTGGTTGAGGAGTAACTCTAGTCCTCCAAGCTTCATGATTCAATCGCTCCTCTTGATGTCGTGCGAAAGAGATGGCTGCCATAAGCGTGTACGGTTGTCGCGCTTTAACTTCTCCCCGGATCTCCGGCATCAAGCCCTCAATGAAGGTCCTCAATAGCTATTTTTGAGACCAATCATGAGTTTGATTAGATAACCTTTAAAACCTGGTTTGGTACTCCTGAATGGTGGAGGTTTGTCGGATCTTTGCAAGTTGTCCGTCAATATTCTCGTAATCGGTTGGTCTGAAGTGGATTAGCAATCCTTCTTTGAATTGTCACCATGAAAGGACTCCATAAGTGTGTTCAAACCAATCAAACCAATGTATGGCATCCCCTTCAAGATGTATAGCTGTAATTTTCACCATAGATGCGTCCGCGGTTTTGTGGTACTAAATATATCGCTCCGCACGCGAAATCCAACCAATCGGGTCTCCTTCTTCCCATCTGGGGAAGTCCACCCTCATGTGTGGATGGTTGGGGTCGATAATAGAACCTCCTCTCTTTTGGAAGTCATCTCTTTGGGCTTGGTGCGATTGGGCAAAGCTCTCTCCTTGATGTGATTTCTTCAGGCTTAGTGGTCGGCCCAATCTGAGTTCAGTAAAGAGTGTCCGAATCGTATCCTCCATTCGTGTCTCAAAGGCTTCAAATTTAGCATTGATTGCCTCCTCAGATGCCATAGTATATGCCTCCAAATCTGTGATGTTATGATCTCTCTTTTGTTGTCGGGTTAAAGGCGTGTATAGGTTGAGAGAGGTGATGGTCGAAAGGATTGGTGGATTGGTAGATGTCGACTGCGGTTTAGGCTTGTTTTGTGGCTGTTTTGGGTGCAGTTTGAGGGTGTGGTTTAGTGGAGTTTTAGGGCTGTGGATGAAAGTTTTGGATTTGTGGTAGATGGCAGTAAAGGTTTGATAGAAATCAGTGGAATTTGCAGCAAGTATGTGCTGTCTTGTAAGAGTAGAATTGTCATCGAAGAAACAGCGGTTTCTCAACCTAATTTCCATCAAAAACTTGAGAGAATTGAGGAGGGAATTGATAGCAAAATCACAGTTTATATGACAGCAAGGATGACTAATTTAATCAAGAAAATTTTGGCAGTATAACAATAAGGAAATTGGTGCAAGTTGCGATAGCAGAATTCTCGTCGAAAAATTTTAGCGATTTACGATGAAAATTTACAACAACACAAAATTATTTTTTAGAGATGAATTCCTTAATAGATCAATCTTAGATGGAAGTCAAGATGATCTATGAAATGTATAAGAAATTTCATTCAAAAAAGATTGCAAATAGATGGGTTAAGGCAACAATATGCAGTTGAAATTTTCTGCATTATAGATTTTTAAGTATAGCAGATTGGACATAAAAGATCAATAGTTTATTTTAAGAAATTTTTGATGAAACCAAAGGGAAATCCACTATTAGGAAGTGTTAAAGCTATCATAAAATTTTTGTAGAGATTTAGATAGAAACAACGTAGTATCAAAATCAAACAAACAGTGCTATGCGGCTGAAATTTTACGGTGCAGATTTTCAAGTATAGCAGATTAGATGTAAAATATCAATAGTTTATATTGAGAATTTTTTGACAAAACCAAAGGGAAATCTGCTGTTAGGAAGTATTAAAAATGTCATAAAATTTTGTAGAGATTTGGATAGAAAAAACACAGTAGCAAGATCAAACAGACGGTGCTATACAGTTGGAATTCTGTAATGTATCTTTCGTCATAGTGATGAAAACTTTGTAACGAAAAGTTTATGCAACAATATAGGAATAGTTTTTTTTTGGATTTTCGAATAAGGATAACTAAATTGCAGCAGCAGTAAGGTAGGAAACCAGAACCTGTTGCAATTCACGGGGAGATCAAAGGATGATCCGCGATGGTGGAGATGATGGCGGAATTCGACGACGATCTTTTAAGCAATTGTGAGAATTGCTTTGGGCGGTTGTGGAGGGTTGATGGATGGCTATGGAAGGGCAGCGAGATGCCAAGAACGCTGCTCTGATACCAGGTGTTAGAACCCTTGCAGATTCTAAACTTGGGGTTGATCTCTTTAGGGGATCGGCCTCGTTGGAACTCTATAGGGGTTCCTCCCTCCAAGTTGCTGCTCAAAGGCTGCAGAAAAGATTCATCTATTGCCTATCAAAAGAGGAGAAATACATGGCTATTTAAAGGGTTTCTAAACCCTAACTCCTAATATGACTCCTACTCAAGACTCCTACTTCTAACCAACTCCTAATAGGACTTCTACTCAAGACTCCTAT
Source organism: Musa acuminata AAA Group (assembly GCF_036884655.1). Classification (NCBI taxonomy): domain Eukaryota; kingdom Viridiplantae; phylum Streptophyta; class Magnoliopsida; order Zingiberales; family Musaceae; genus Musa; species Musa acuminata. Next base: position 29,518,915 of record NC_088353.1, on the reverse strand, counting down.
TCTTTTACAACTCATAATTCTTCTCTAAGAAACAACCTCCTAACCCTAGCCGGCCTCTTCACATCTTTAATAGGGGTCGGCTTAGGTAGGTTTTACATGAATGTCCCTCTCAATTAGGACTCTCCTAGCTAGAGTCCTAACAGAGTATTGAATTAAAAAAAATCAATTTATGTATAAAATGTTCCAAGCATCAAGGTATATTTTCTCAAATTGTGGGTATCGAAAAATCAAGAGAAAACAACTTACGATTCATTTTGAAAAATATTCTCTTTGATTAAACGAGAGAATCATGATTAACAATCTTGATTTACATAAAATTTCAAAAACATAATTATCAAGATCATGAATACTAAAAGACCATGAACCATTCCGACAAACCTTCTTTTAAATAGAAAACAATCTTGATTCATTCAATAGAGAATTCAAATTATAATTGTAAGAAATCAAGACAAAGCTCATTCAAATTCAAATCAACAAAATCATCAAAATCTCAACATTATTTTTAAGAGATTCAAAATGACACAAGCAACTTTATCAATCTCCTAGTGAAAAATTGATAAGATAGAGAAAAAAAAATTTCAAAAAATGCTTTTCTCTTTTAGTTTCAACTTATTGATTTGATTTCATACATGTTCTTTTCTTTTATGCCAAATCCATGCATTATTCATTAACGTCAAAAAGAACTTTCAAAAGATCATAAAGTTCGATAATCACAAAAATCATCAAGATCAATAAACCATAAATTACTTAAAAATCATCATGCATAATTTTGAAATTTAAATTTATTAAGCACGACCTCAAATTACATTATTTCATCAAGCATGATTTCATATTTTCAATTAGAATCATTTTGTTTGTTTATCATAAAATATGTATTTTTCCATTTAGGTGAATCTAACTTTTCAAACTTAGTTTTTGATACAAAATCCATGCATCATCATTAAGCATGATATCAAATCATCATTATATTATTTCATCAAGCATGATTTGGTAAAGTATTTTCAATTAAATATAAAGATCATTAAGATACATATTATCACTTTATCACATAAAAAAAATCTAGCATGATTTAAGTCTAATTTTTTTGTTCCTTTATCATATGCAATTTTTATGATTATTTTCAAAATTACTAACATGATAAGCATGATTCGTAATTTTTTACATTTTCATTACATTATACAATTTTCAAAAAATAATTTTTCTAAACTAAATAAATAAAAAAATGCATCGTGAAAAGCATCATATAATTTCGAAATAAATTAAGGGGATTTCGATTACCTCATCGTCGAAAGCCGTTAAGGCATAGTTTGCCACCTCGCCTTTGTTGATTTTCTCCTCATCTTCGGACGAGCTCGATTCATCCCACTTTGTATTCTTTTTCTTGCATTCAAAGCAAGTAATTACATTCTTTTTGTTCTTGTTCTTTAATTCTTGTTTCATAAACTTTTTAAATTTCTTAGTGAGTAGTTAATGTTCATAGCTTATGCTCGAATGGTCTTCAAATGTTCTAAGTTTGAAATCCTTCCTGTTCTTTGGAAGGTGGTTCTCAATTTCTTTACGTGCATTGCACATTATTTCATACGTCATCAAGGACCCTATTAGTTCTTCAATTAGAAATTGGTTCAAGTTTTTCGATTCTTGATAGCTGTTATTTTTGAATCCCAACTCTTATTAAGAGAACACAAAATCTTGTTTATAAGTTCAAAATCTGAAAAATATTTGTCAAGAGCTTTTAAATCATTGACGATATTCGTAAAATGGGTGTACATGTCAATAATGGTTTCACTCGGCTTCATTCAAAAAAGCTCGAAATCATGCATTAAAAAATTAATCTTTGAATCTTTAACTTTGTTAATTCTTTCATGTGTGATTTCAAGAGTGCGTCAAATATTGAAAGCCGTTTCACAAGTAGAAATACGATTAAACTCATTTTTATCTAAGGCGCAAAATAAGGCATTCATAGCCTTTGCATTTAGAGAAAACGTCTTCTTCTCCAAATCATTCCAATTGTTCATTGGAAGAGAAGACATTTCAAATTCCTTTTTGACTATATGTCATAAATCGAGATTCAATAAAAGCAAGAAAACTCTTATTCGAGTTTTCCAATAAGTGTAGTCCGTCCCATTGAAAAAGGGATGATAAATGAGAGAGTGACCCTCTTGAAAGCCGAAAAGAGTCATTTCTCTTGGGTGTAAATTAGTGCAGCGAAAAAATCACATCTTCAAAAACTTCGTTGCGATAAAAACTAATTCCGACGAAAACCTTTTCATAAAGATCTTAACTTGAAACCTATTTGTAAATGTATTAAAAGTAGTAAGCAATTAAAGAGGTTTGTAGGAAAGATAAATTGCATAAATAAAACGTAAACCAGATTTTAGAGTGGTTCGATCAACGTGACCTACATCCACTTTCGGCTTCCTCCTCCGATGAGATCACCGGCGTCCACTAGAGGTCTTCCTTCAATAGGTGAAGACCAACCACCTTTTACACCCCTCTTCTCCTTTTCACGGGTTTAGGAGTCAACCCTTACAAGCACTCACACTTCTCTTATAGAATTCTAAACTTAGAGTAGAGGGGGAAATTTCTAAAGAGATTGCAGCAACGTTTTCTCACTTTTGAATACTCTGTGCTTGTGTGCTTTAACTAGGGATGAGAGGGGTTTTTATAGGCTTCAAGTTGATTCAAACTTGGAGCCTAAAACTTTCCCATCCCGAGTTCCCCGAGCACAGGCAGTACCACTGGCTCCGCTGGGTGGTACCACCGCTTAGTGTCAGTTAACACTAACACTATCCTAGACGGTACCATCGCCCAGATCTGGTGGTACTACCTCTTGGGGGGCAGTGCTAGATGGTACCATCGCCCAAAATGACGGTATGACATCTTTTATGAAAGGTGTGACATCTTTTGATAACGGTGTGGATGAATAACCATGTGACATGTTTTGATAATTTCTATAGTCAAAAATTTTTTATGAAAGCTTCTTTGAAAATGCTTGCCTACTTCGAAAGGACTTTACCATTCCTCCATAACTATATATTAGCTTACCCAATTCGTAACTCAAACTAGGTTTTAATTAATTATATCTTTTTCGACTATCTAATTGCTGAAAACTATTGGCACGTGACTTAAATCAATCTTCAATATACTTTTTAAATCTTTGATTCTTGATTTAAACCTAGACTCATCTTCTCTTATATTCGAACTTTTATACCAACAATCTTAGATTTTCAAAGAACATAGCAATAATTATCATTTTCTCAACCTTCACTATCAAATTGGCTCCACGTGGCATAAAGCAATCACTCTTACTAATGATGATATTATCTCCATCACTTGTCCTAAGGGGAACCAGAGGGAATCGTTACCAAGAACCAAGGAACCCCTCCCAAGAACCCTCATCCACTAACTACTAAGCCTCTGATTACTCCCATTATTATTATTTTAACTTATTCTGCAATAGCTCATTCAACACTTACCTTGCTTTTGTATATTTCGATTTCATTATAATCGATGCAAGGAACAATTAGATTTTGACAGGCTGCGATAGACACCCTCCCTCCTCTCCCCTATAAGTAGAGGGCTTATTATCCTAAAAGTTTTTACTGATTCCAAGAATATTACCGATATGCTCTCCAACCCTAACAGTATTCTATAACACTTCAAATCCCTCTGTAACATTATTTTCTATTATATCAAGACATCAAGATCACACAATGAACCTAGATAAACATAAACCTCCACACTTCTGCTCACAACTTAATCAATTTTTTTTTATAGACAATTTTTTTTTAAAAGATTCGTCACCGACTTTTACATCTGTTTTGAGAGGTGCCTCACCCCCTTTTAACTCTATTTCTTGTTTTTGTTCGAGAGGTGTGATACCTCCTTTCATCTTCATCTATGTTTTGAGAGGGGCTTCACCTCCTTGGTACTGTTCGTACTTCATTTAATTTAACGTGTCTTTTTCTTTTAAAAAAACCTTTGCTTTCACCCTTAGCTTCCTTGGGATGTTACAGAAAACACACCAAAATGAAAACATTTCTGCAGAAGGAGAAAGCATGGAAATGGGCAACAGCCTACAGCTAGCAGCTACCTGTGACATGGGGAAGCCTGGCTTCACCTTACAGCTCCCTGGGGTCTACGAATATGGAGGACCCCGGTGCTGACTTGGTCCAATCGCCGACCGCCCCGTCGCTGTACTCCTCCGCCAGCCGCTTCACGCACCACACGTCCTCCGCCACCGACAGCCGCCGCCACCGCGGGATGCCCTGGCGGAGCGGCTCCGTCTCTGCCACCTCCACCGCCACCACCGCCGCCGCGCCCATCGCCCCGTTGTGCGCCACTCGCCACACCGCAGCCGCCATCGCCGCCGCCTCCGGCCCCTCCCCGCCGATCCCGTACAGGAACCACGCCCTGAACGGCCGGAAAAGGTCCGGCACCGACGGGATCCGCAGCCAAGGCGCGGCCCTGTCAGCCGCCCGCGTGGCTGCTGCGGCGGCCCGCCGCAGCCGCGACGCCCCCCGGACCTCCAGCTGGAACACGCCCCCGCTGTCCCAGACGCTCGCCATCGCCCACGACTCCGGCGGGGCGGCCAGGAAAGCTTCGACTCCTGGCCACCGCTCCGCGGCGGCGCAGCCTGCTGGGACGGCGAGGAGGGTGGCCACAGAGAGGGGGTTGGCGAGGACGGCGTCGATGTCGCGGGGGAAGAACTCGGTGGCAGAGAAGCGGCGGCGGTAGATGGCTTCGGCGTAGGCGGGTGGGAGGCGGAGGACCGCAGCGCAGCGGGGGAGGGCGAAGCGGTGGGCGAACACCGGGTGGACGAGGATGGATGGCGTGCGGAACTTGGTGTAGCCGCATCGCCCGATGAACAGTCGAAGGGACGCCGCGTTGCCCTTCTCCGTCGCCATGTACGCATACTCCGCTGCCTTCTCCCGAAACCAGTCCTCCATCCGCTTCACCAGCTCCAATCCAACACCAATCCTCCTTTGGGTCCATCGGATTCATCAGCATCAGAAACAAAGAACACAACCAATCACCACTCCACATCAGACAGCACCAAACTTACCTGTGGGAAGGCAAGACGCGAAGGCCAAGCACGTAGCCGACCTTCGTGTACACCGGAGTGCGGCTCTTCATCGTCCCTCCGCCACCTTGTCGAGGGTTGTTCCTGCCGCAGGCGATCACCTTCACACTGCCACGGACGACGCCCACGATCTCCTTCACCGGGCCAGTTGTCTCAGCCACCTGAGAACGATCGACACGGATCGTAAACCACCTCACAGAAAGGGATCGAATGATACATATATATACCAGCATGAGGTAGGCGGGGGAGTGGCGAACGCGGGAGAGGGGGTCGCCGAGAAGGTCCATGCACAGCGACGCTTTCCCGCTCGTGCCCACCTCGCACATCCGGTCGACCGCCTCCGCCGCCGACCGGTCTGTTTTCGCGTCGTACTCCCTGACTGCAATCGCCATCTCCCCTCTCTCCAGGGCCTCTACCTCCTCCTACCGAGATACAGTCTCTCCACAGTTATCACTCGTCGCTTATAGTGATACTGTATTAGACACAGATCGGGGAAGCTGAGCTTCTAATGAAGCGACCGCGAAAATTAGCAGACCGACGGAAACGAAAAAGGAAAACAACTGATTCATTCTCACACGATCGTGATCCTCGTCCCTGGGTGTAGTAAATTTCCAGTGACCAGAGTGAGACAGCAATGGGTGCTATAAATAGGATGGTAGGGGTTTGATCCAAAGCATCTCTATCAATCTATCAATCCATCTTTTCATGACTTAAACAACGACAATAATGGCCATGGGAGTGGGTGGTGTAGGAAAAGGAATGGCGGCTGTGACCGTACGCGTCGATCACGAGCCACCTGATTCATTTATGGCCGTCCAACATTGGACGCGTGTAACGAATGCATGGCCGCTCACCCAACACGCATGCCACATCGCAAAGGCCAAAGTGTTGATCGCTGCAATCGGATGTGACATGTCGGCATTTCCATCAAGCTTCACAATTACTCTTAGTGTTGTTGAAAATATTTCATTTGAACTTTTATGCGTACGTGGATTAGCCTTCTCTGACTTGTGACACTTCACCACTGAAATGTCCGATCAAACGACTTGTATATGGTTTTGTATAATATAAATGCACAAAGAAGCAGTTTATGACCTCTTAAAGAGTAATTAGATGGAAGCCATGGTATGAAATAATCCGAGTGAGACTTGAAATAGTTTAATGAAACAGTAGAATGATATAGCTTGTGTCCATAGCCAACTTTCCGATGTTAAATTAAGCTCGTGGTACTCAATCAGTTCACAAGAACAGTGAACTGAAGCTTCATGACAGTTCCTCGTGACAAGGGTAGGATGTGACCAAGTCCTAAAATTATGTCGTCTTATTGATGAACGTATTAAACTCAATATTAGGATCATGGTGGTGCAGTTATGTTGTAATCTTCTTCATGTGTCATCATCTTTTGGTTGACCATCACCAGAAATGTTCCAAGTAGAGAAAAAAAATGATGGCTGGCTCCCTAACTTAATCATCGACCATAGAAAAATATGATATCATAATCATTGACTTTATGCAAGAGCTTGAGCATGACCCTCGTTAATAATATATTACAATAATTGCTCTATATATGCCTAATGTTAAATGCTGGTGTAACGTAATGGAGATCGACGTCGATAGATTATGACCACCATGATAGTGATGATGATTGGCTCCATTAATTAACATCACATGAGTTTAAATGAAGGACATGATTCTTCTTATCCATCCTCTCATTGGATTACTTGAGATGTTATTATTGCTAAACAATTCAATAATTTGGCATATTTTATGAATCCAAGGAAAGATATTAAAATCCTTAGCAATGCATTCAATTTGAAAGTGAATTTAGTGATGGAACATCATCACAAAAACTTTGTTTGATTACACTTTAACATCCATAAGTAAAAGAGAATAGTAGAAAGAATTAGGAGTGCTTGGAATTGATCCAAAAGCATATATTTATATTAGCTAAAAGAATAAAGTATAATTTTTTTAAATAATAAAATATTAAATCTTAGATTTTGATGATGAAATCAATTGATAAGTTTATCATCTAATATGTGTTTTGAATAATACATGACTAGTTTCGATCTTGAAAAGATAATTTGATTCAAATAGGAAGAATTAATATTAGGCCAAAGTGGAACATGTTAGAAGATTAGACGTCGAACCGAATGATCGATCGATGTGTCGGCAAAAAGTTTCTTACTATGAGTTCAGGTATCGAGCCAAGAAGATAAGATATTGCTAAGGAGATCAGATGTTACGGGAAGACAACATGCCGATTGGGCAATATGCTGAAGGAGAGGACGATGCGTCGAAGGGTCGGACAAAGTTTTGAATGAACCAATAATATGTTGGACAACATATAATTAATACTTTATAATAATTATCTAGTTCAAAGTATTTTTAGTTCTAATTTGGTTGGTTTAAAATGTAATTAGGTTAACTCAATTAGGGACCAACTAGGCCTGAATTAAGGTTGTTTTGAGCCAAGTGGAAAACCCATTCAATGACCCAAAAGTTGGGTCAAGCGGTGGCATCGCTAGTCCAGGTGGTGGAACCACCATCGGCTTAAACTGTAAGACACGATCTCTAAGACTGTGTTAAGTAATGGTACCGCTAGACTAGGCGATGGTACTACCCAATATCAAGTGATGGTATCGCCAGACTGGATAGTGGTACCGCTGATAGAACCCTTGCAGATTCTAAACTTGGGGTTGATCTCTTTAGGGGATCGGCCTTCTTGGAACTCTATAGGGGTTCCTCCCTCCAAGTTGCTGCTCAAAGGCTGCAGAAAAGATTCATCTATTGCTTATGAAAAGAGGAGGAATACATGCCTATTTATAGGGCTTCTAAACCCTAACTCCTTATAGGACTCCTACTCAAGACTTCTACTTCTAACCAACTCCTAATAGGACTCCTTCTTAAGACTCATATTCCTTTACAACTCCTAATTCTTCTCTAAGAAACAACCTCCTACATGAATGTCCCTCTCAATTAGGACTCTCCTAACTAGAGTCCTAACAGAATGTCCCTCTCAATTAGGACTCTCCTAGCTAGAGTCTTAACAGAATGTCCCTCTCAATTAGGATTCTCCTAACTAAAGTCCTAACAGTTTTACATGAATGTCCCTCTCAATTAGGACTCTCCTAGCTAGAGTCCTAACAAACCCGCCTTCTTCAAATCAGCCTTGTCCTCGAGGCTGACGATTCATGAATTTTGGGAATTTGATCTTCAAGTCATCATAGTTCTCCAAAGTGACATCTTCTGTTAGTAGGTTTGCCCACTATATTAGCAATTCAGTAGTGGATCGTCGTCGTCGAGTCATAATCCATCGATCAATAATGGCACTTGGTTGAGTCTAAAGTCCTCCTTGGGTAGTCATCTTTGGTGGGTGGCTTTGGGCTATCTCCAAGCACCTATTTACAACTTCTGTCTGGCCGTCGGTTTGTGAGTGATATGCCATACTCCTTTTCAATTTAGTACTCTTATAGTGTAATTCTTTTGAGTCCCAATTGTAATGAGCTACGGAGCTTGGTGCTTCCTCCAATTTTTTTATAATCTTACTAGTCTCTGAATCTTCCTGCCATTCCATCTTAATATCCTCAAGGAAGTCGCTGGTCGGAAGTGAAATGGCCAAAACTTCAGCTTGCTCGGGTAGCTACGAAAGTGCATCTGCAAGAACATTCTCTTTCCCCTTTTTGTAAGTTATTTCATAATCAAATCCAAGAAGTTTTGTTACCCAGTTTTGCTGCTTAGGGGATGATATCTTTCGCTCCAAAAAGTACTTGAGGCTTTTATGGTCGGTTTTAATTTGAAATCGTCGACCAATCAAGTAGGGTCTCCACCTCGTTGCTGCGCGCACAATGGCGAGCATCTCCTTATCATATGTTGACTTATTTTGATGGGAGGGAGATAATGCCTTGCTAGTGTATGTGAGTGGTCGACCATCTTGCATGAGAATTGCTCCAATTCTAACTCCAGATGCGTCAGCCTCAATAATGAAGGGTCGGTTGAAATCTGGTAGTGTTAGCACCGGCGTCGTCGTCATGGTTGCCTTAAGTTTGTCGAAGGCAACGGAGGCTCTGTCCGACCATTGAAAGACATCTTTTTTCAGTAAGGAAGTAAGTGATGCACTGATCTCTCCATAGTTATTCATGAACTTGTAGTAGTAGCCTGTTAAACCCAGAAGGCCATGTAGCAATTTTATGTTCCACGGGGTCAGCTAGTTTTGCATTGCTCCAATTTTGAAGGGGTCTACTACCACACCTTCCTCTGATATGATATTCCCAAGATATTCCACCTTCTTATGAAGAAAGCAAAAATTCATAGTGGTTGTTGTGTGTTCAAAAGGTGGTTTTCGGTATGTCTTCTTCGCATACTCGTATTTGATGATACCCGGATCGAAGGTCCAGCTTTATGAAGATTTGTGCTCCCTTAGCAACTCATCTACTACTGGAATAGGGTATTTATCTTTGATGGTTATGCCATTGAGAGCTCGGTAATCAACACATAATTGCCATATTCCATCCTTCTTTCGTATGAGGAGCACCGGTGAAGAGTAGGGGCTGCAACTTGGCTGAATAACTCCTGTTTTGAGCATCTCTTTTACAATCCTTTCTATTTCATCCTTCTGGAGATGTGGATATTGATATGGCTGAGCATTTGTTGGAGATTTGCATGGAAGAATCATTATACAATGATCATGCCGACGGGTAAGAGGTAGGTTGCGCGGTTCGTCAAATATATATGAAAATTCAGCAAGCAAAGGAAGTAGATTTGGATCTTCAAATTTTGTTGGCTCTCCCTTAGTTTGTTGCTCAAGTTGTACCAAAAAGCCGCTGCATGCTTTATGCAAAACCTTCTCCATTTGTTGTGTGCAAATCGTCGTTACGTCGCCCTCACGTTTCCCATGCAGTATCACCTGTTTCTCCTTACTGTAAAATTTTATAATTAGTTGCATAAAATTCCAAGAAATATCACCTAATGTCATCAACCATTTAATTCTGAGTATGGCCTCATGATCATCAAGAGGGAGAAGGAAGAAATATGCAATTATCTCTTGGTCCTGCAGCAATAGTTTCTCCTGCGGGCGCCTACGATCACAATTCAAAATCCGTCCGTCGACGACCTTAACGTCAAACCTGCTGCAATTCTCAATAGGTAAGGCCATCTGGATAGTAACCTTACTATTTATAAAGTTATTAGAACTACCCGTGTCGATGAAAACAGTGATCGGTTGTTGTTTGAGAAGGCCTCCAACTTTCATCGTTTCCGGGTTTGAGTAGCCGGCTAGTGCATGTACCGTAACTTCAGTCGGTTGTGGCTCTTCTTCTGCATCTTCTTCTTCATGTTCAAGGCTCTCTTCTGGATGTTCAATGACCTCTTCTTCTATTGGTTCAATCATAAGAAGTCTCCCTTTACTACAGCGATGCTCACGGCTCCACGGCTCGTCACAATGCCAACATAACCCCTTCGCATATCGCTCCCGAAGCTCTTCTCTTGTTAACCTCTTTGGTGTAGGGACTTGGTCGATAGTAGGGGGGGCTAAGGGCTTCAATATTACTGGTTGAGGAGCGACCCTAGTCCTCCGAGCTTCATGGTTCAATTGCTCCTCTTGATGTCGTGCGAAAGAGATGGCTGCCATAAGCGTATACGGTTGTCGCGCTTTAACTTCTCCTCGGATCTCCGGCTTCAAGCCCTCAATAAAGGTTCTCAATAGTTGTTTTTGAGACCAATCATGAGTTTGATTAGATAACCTTTCAAACCTGGTTTGGTACTCCTGAATGGTAGAGGTTTGTCGGATCTTTGCTAGTTGTTCGTCAATATTCTCGTAATCGGTTGGTCTGAAGCGGATCAGCAATCCTTCTTTGAATTGTCACCATGAAAGGACTCCATAAGTATGTTCAAACTAGTCAAACCACTGTATAGCATCCCCTTCAAGATGTATAGCTGCAATTTTCACCATAGATGCATCCGCGGTTTTGTGGTACTGAAAATATCGCTCCGCGCGCGAGATCCAACCAATCGGGTCTCCTTCTTCCCATCTAGGGAAGTTCACTCTCATGTATGGATAGTTGGGGTCAGTCATATAGCCTCCCCTCCCTTGGAAGTCATCTATTCGGGCTTGGTGTGATTGGGCAAAGCTCTCTCCTTGATTTGATTTCTTCGGGCTTAGTGGTCGGCCCAATCTGAGTTCGGTAAAGAGCATCCGAATCTTATCCTCCATTCGCACCTCCAAGGCTTCAAATTTAGCATTGATTGCCTCCTTAGATGCCATAGTATATGCCCCCAAATCTCTCTTTTGTTGTTGGGTTAAAGGCATGTATAGGTTAAGAGAAGTGATGGTTGAAAGGGTTGGTGGATTGGTGGATGTAGGCTGCGGTTTAGGCTTGTTTTGTGGCTGTTTTTGGTACAGTTTGAGGGTGTGGTTTGGCAGAGTTTTAGGGTTATGGATGAAAGTTTTGGATCTATGGTAGATGGTAGCAAAGGTTTGACAGAAATCCGTAGAAGTTGCAGCAAGTATGTGCTGTCTTGTAAGAGTAGAATTATCGTCGAAGAAACAACGGTTTCTTGACGTAATTTCTACCAAAAACTTAAGAGAATTGAGGAGGGAATTGATAGAAAAATCACAGTTTATATGACAGCAAGGATATCTAATTTAATCAAGAAAATTTTGGCAGTATAACAGCAAGGAAATTGGTGCAAGTTGCAATTGCAGAATTGTCGTCGAAAAATTTCAGCGGGTTACGATGAAAATTTACAGCAACATAAAATCGTTTTTAGAGATGAATTTCTTAATAGATCAATCTTAGATGGAAGCCAAGATGATCTATGAAGTGAATAAGAAATTTCATTAAAAAAAGATTGCAAATAGATGGGTTAAGGCAACGGTATGCAGTTGAAATTTTCTGCAGCATAGATTTTCAAGTGCAGCAGATTGGACATAAAAGATCAGTAGTTTATATTGAGAATTTTTTGATGAAACCAAAGGGAAACCCACTGTTAGGAAGTGTCAAAGATGTCATAAAAATTTCATAGAAATTTGGATAGAAAAAGCAGAGTAGCAAGATCAAACAAATGGTGCTATGCGGCTTGAATTCTACAATTCAAGTGCAGCAGATTGGACATAAAATATCAGTAGTTTATATTGAGAATTTTTTGATGAAACCAAAGGGAAATCCACTATTAGGAAGTGTCAAAGATGTCATACAAATTTTGTAGAAATTTGGATAGAAAAAGCACAGTCGCAAGATCAAACAGATGGTGCTATGCAGCTGGAATTCTGCAATGTATCTTTCGTCGTAGAGATGAAAACTTTGTGACGAAAAGTTTATGCAGCAATATAGGAACAATTTTTTTTTTTTGGATTTTCGAATAAGGATAACTAAATTGCAGCAGCAGTAAGGTAGGAAACCAGAACATGTTGTAATTCACGGGGAGATCAAGGGATGATCCGTGGTGGTGGAGATGATGGCGGAATTTGGCGATGATCTTTTAAGCAATTGTGGGAATTGCTTTGGACGGTTATGGAGGGTTGATGGATGGCTGTAGAAGGGCAGCGAGACACCAAGAACGCTGCTCTGATACCAGGTGATAGAACCCTTGCAGATTCTAAACTTGGGGTTGATCTCTTTAGGGGATCGGCCTCCTTGGAACTCTATAGGGGGTTCCTCCCTCCAAGTTGCTGCTCAAAGGCTGCAGAAAAGATTCATCTATTGCTTATGAAAAGAGGAGGAATACATAACTATTTATAAGGCTTCTAAACCCTAACTCCTTATAGGACTCCTACTCAAGACTTCTACTTCTAACCAACTCCTAATAGGACTCCTTCTTAAGACTCATATTCCTTTACAACTCCTAATTCTTCTCTAAGAAACAACCTCCTACATGAATGTCCCTCTCAATTAGGACTCTCCTAACTAGAGTCCTAACAGAATGTCCCTCTCAATTAGGACTCTCCTAGCTAGAGTCTTAACAGAATGTCCCTCTCAATTAGGACTCTCCTAGCTAAAGTCCTAACAGTTTTACATGAATGTCTCTCTCAATTAGGACTCTCCTAGCTAGAGTCCTAACAACCGCCCAGTGTTAGAGAGTACTAGTGGTGGTACCGCCAGTACCTCGAAATCCCGAGGATTTGAATTTTAGCTCTACTTTTTTAATCTATTTGGGGCCTATAAAAACCCCACTCATCCCTGCTCAGTAAACACATGAATTGAGAACATAAATTGGAGAAAACACTATTATAATCTTGAGAGTTCCCCTCCTCTTCTGTAAGAGTATAATATCTGTTTAAGGGATGGTTGAGTGGTTGTAAATGTTATTTCCTAAACCTGTGAAAATGAGAAAATAGTTGTAAGAGGATAGTTGGTCTTCGCCCATTGAAAGAAGACTGTTAGTGGATGTCAATGACCTCAACGGAGGAGGAATCGGGAGTGGACGTAAGTTATGACGACCGAACCACTATAAAATTATTGTACACTTTCTTATTGCTCTTTATTACTATTATTTTCTGCCTTAAGTGCTTATCACTCTTATTCTAAGTCAAGCACACTTTCAATATCTTTTTTGATGCATTTTTATCTAGCCAAAAGTTTCAAATCAACTTAATTTTTACGATAACACTAATTCACCCCCCCCCTCTCAATGTCGTCATGATCCTAATAGTTTGTATCAAAGCCATGTTTCTCTTATTTGGTTTAACACATAAAAGAAATAGCTTTTGCTAGTAATCAAGAGGGTCTTTCTATCATTTGTCCTCCTATGTTCAATGGGATGGAATACATATGTTGAAAAACTCGAATGAGAGTTTTTTTACTTTCTTTATATTTTAATTTATGGAATATCATTGAAAATAATTTTCAAAAGTTTTTTAATCCAATGAACGAATAGAATAATTTAGAGAAGAAAATATTTTCTTTGAATGCTAAAGCTATGAATGCTCTATTTGTGCTTTGAGCAAAAATAAGTTTAATTATATTTTTTTATGTGAAACTGTACATGAGATTTGACACACACTAGAAGTAACTTATGAAGGCACAAATCTAAAATAAATTTTTGATGCATGATTTTGAACTATTTCAAATAAAGTCAAGTGAAACTATTATTGATATGTACACCCTTTTTACAGATGTCGTCAATGGTTTAAAAGCTCTTGGCAAATATTTTTTGAATTTTGAACTTGTTAATAAAGTTTTATGATTACTTTCTAAAAATTAAAATTCAAAAATAACTGCAATACAAGAGGCAAAGGATCTAGATAACTTTCCGCTTGAAGAACTTATCGAGTCTTTGATGACCTATGAAATGATGTACATAAAACTTTATAAACTTGAGAACAGCATTCCAAAAAATATGAAGGATTTGATGTTAGGATCAAGAGCAGCACTAAGAGGGGGGGAGGGATGAATTAGTATAGCGAAAAAATCATTGATTTCGAAAAATACTCGTTCAAATTAAATCCGTTTCGGAAAGATATTGAATTTGAAGGCATTCTTAAGAGAAAGTTAAGGAAGATTGTAGTAATAAAAATTGCTCAAATAGAAATGCAAACCAGTATTTAGAGTGGTTCGATCGTTGTGACCTACATCCACTTCGGATTCCTCCTCCGTCGAGGTCACCGACGTCTACTAATGGCTTTCCTTCAATAGGCGAAGACCAACCACCTTTTATATCTCTTTCTCCTTTTACTGGGTTTAGGAGATGACCCTTACAAGCCTTACTCATCTTTCTTGGATGGTTACAAAGTTAAGAGAGGGAGGGGAGGACTCTTATCACTATTACAACACTTTAACACTGTAGGAATTCAAGATTATGTTAATACTTTTTGTGTGCTTTCATGCATAAAAGGGTGGGGTATTTATAAGCCCCAATAGCTTCTGAATTGGATCCAAAAAGTGTCACTTCCCCGGATTTGAGGTACTGGCGGTACCACATCCATTATTGGATGGTACTACCACCTGTGAACTGACACTAGGCAGTACCACCGCTCAATCTAGGCGGTACCACCGCTCAGTCTAGGCGGTATAATTGCTTGACAAAGCTCGAAGACCGAGCTCTGGCGGTACCACCGCTTGACATCATTAACTGTCAGCGGTACCACCATCTAGTCTAGGTGGTACCACTGCCCAACATACCTAGGAGATTGAGTCCCAAGTGATGCCATTGCTGGCCCTAGCAGTGCCATCGCCAACCATGATTTCAAGTGCTGAATGGGCTATTCAATCTTGCCCAACTCAGCCCTATTTAGGGCCCAGTTGGCCCCTATTTGAGTTAGTGGGATCACCTCCCAATCCTAACTCAATTTATGGTCTAACTATAATAATTAAGATATTTAACAAAACATTCTAGTTCCAGAATGTCAATTGTTCTTCCAACGAGCTTCCGATAATCTTTCGACGAACTTCCAACAATCTCTCGATCATGTTCCGACGGACTTCTGGCAAGCTACTGGACTTCACAATGATCTTCTTGGTGAGTTACGATGAGCTTCTTTAGTAAGATCCTAGACTTCTCGGTTAGTTCCGACAGAACTTCCGACAAACGTCCGGACTTCCGACGAACTCTTAAATTCCCAACAAAATCTCGATCTTGACTCTGGCACAACACTTGCTTTATGTCTTACTACTATCGTAGTTAATCCTATACATATTTCTCAACATATAGGTTAAATTAAATAATTTACTAATATATTTCATCATCAAAATTCGAGATTCAACATTTGACACTTAAAACAAATGATGACCACTTGGCTGAAGTGATGATGACTTTGAACTTCTCACTAGTAAATTTAAAAGGTTCATAAAACAAGAATAAAAAAATAAAAATAAACTTTTAAAAGATAAAACAACTTGCTATGAATGCACTTAGCCCAAGCACTTCAAAAGCGAATATTCGCAAGTGAAGAAGATGCTACAAAAGAAGAAGAAAACACTTAATGCGACTTAGGACGATTCGAGTGCATCTGGAGACGAGGTGCAAACTGACAAAGAAGATATGGTGAACTACACCTTGGTGGCTTTCAACAATGAGGTAAGTGATTTAACCAAAACCCCTTTACTTTACTACGAAATCACTTGATGCATTTCATGAGTTATTTTTTAATTAGTATATAAATATTAAAAAAAAAGTGGGATCATGCATCTCTTTCTAGTGATTTAAAAAAAATGATCATGATAATTACATATTTTATGATAAAGGAACAAAATGTTCGATTTAAATCTAATGCTTATACACCTAATAAGATTAATTCTATGTATGTTTTAATAAGCAATAATGTGTATTTTTATGATTTTTATATTACTTTTCAATTTTAAATGATGATGCATGACTTTTGTATGGAAGACTAAAGCATGAAATCAATCACAAAATTTAGAACTAAAAGAACTTTAGCTACTTTTAATCTTATAGGAATCAATCTACATTACTTTCAATAAATATTTCGAATAAATAAAAAGTGATTTTGATGATGATTTTGGATTTGATAATTTGTTTTCATATTTATCCAAGCACTTGATTTATTTTATATGAATCACATGAGATGTATTTTATATGAATCACTTTGTTCTCATATGATTTTATTTTCTGAGAGAAGATTTATCCAAACGAATCTAGATTCTCGACATTAATGATTTGAGATTTATTTTATGTGAATTAAGATCTCTTATTTGATCTCCTATGATTCTATTCACTATTTACTAAAGAGAATATCGTTTTTGAAATTCATGACTTTTAGATTTTCCTTACTATTTAATCTCTCAATATTTTTTTATTATTTAAGATGATATTTGTTAAAATGAATCATGTCTTTTAGTATTCATATGGTCTTTGACAATATCTTTCATGACATGATTTTTATTATAAATAATTCCTTTGTATTTGTGGTTGTAAACCTTATGTTATGAGTAGAACATTGATGTAAGGAAAATGAATTGCACCATTATATAATTCCCCTCTTCTTATTTCTTGTTTACAATGACAAAGGGGAGAAAGAAAATTGCTAGCATCTTAAGAAATTGATAAATCTATTTATGTCATTTTGAATATCTTGAAAGTGATTTTGATGATATGACGATTTGAATTTGAATGAGTTATTAATCAAAATCATGATTTTGATTTCTCGAAATTATAACTTGAGATTTTCTTTATATGAATCAAGATCATTTACTATGATTCTTCTTTTCGCTATTTGATTTATCCAAGTAAATCATAATTTTTCTCTTGATTTTTTTTTATATTTGATTCATAACTTAAAAGTAATTTTAGTACTCGCTTGTATTCATGAAGTGTATATCTCATCACCAAATTAATTTTTCTTGATGTTCTTTATATGATGATTTGATAATTGATGTAAAGGGAAATAAACTATAATATTATATTCTTCCATTCTTTTTGACAATAACAAAGAGAGAGAAAGTAGTGTTAGCTTACACATTTCAAGGAAAAAAACTTGCTAGCTTGCTTATTTCAAGAAGAAGAATTTGCTAACTTGCACATCTCAAGAGAAGCAAAAGTACAAACTTACACATCTCAAGAAGCAAAATTTATAAACTTGCACAACTCAAAATTGTTGCTAGTTTGTATGTTATAAAACTTGTATATTTAAAAAAATTGCTAAATGCACTTCTCCTTTTTGTTGATGACAAAGGGGAAGAAGATATGCTAATGAGTTGAATCATGCATGGTAGGATGTACTTTTATATTTTAAAACATTGCATAATTTTCTGAATTTAAAGATTTTATCAAAATGACATATTGATCGGGGAAGTTTAATTAAACTCCGTTATCAATTGATTGTCATCATAAAAAGGGGGGAGATTGTTGAATCTCGGATTTTGATGATGAAATCAATCGATAAGTTTATGATCTAATATGCATTTTGAGTGACGCAAGACTAGCTTCGATCATAGAAAGATAATTTGATTAAAGTAGGAAGATATCAAAAGATTGGACATCGAGCTAAAGGATCGGTCGATATATCGGCAGAAGATTTCGTGCCATGAGTTCAGACATCTTGCCAAGGAGATCAAACATTATGCTAAGGAGATCAAACATTACACTAAGGAGATCAGATATTGTGAGAAGACAATATGTCAATGGGCAATATGCCGAAGGAGAGGACGATGCGCCAAAGGATCGGACGGAGCACCGGATGAACTAATGACATGTCGAACAACATGTGATTAATGCTTTGTAATAATTATCTAGATCGAAGTGATTTTAGTTCTAATTAGGTTAATTAAGAATTTAATTAGGTCAACTCAATTAGGGGTCAACTAGGCTCAAATTAGGCCTATTTTGGACCAAGTGGAAGGCCCATTCAATGATCCAAAAGTAGGGTCAAGCGGTGGAACCGTCAACGGCTCAGTCTTTAAGACATAGTCTTCGAGACTATATCAAGTGGTGGTACCGCTAGACTGGGCAGTGGTACCACCCAGTGTCATAGAGTATTGGCGGTGGTACCGCTAGTATCCCGAAATCCTCAGGATTTAAATTTTGGTTTCACTTTTTGAATCTATTTGGGGCCTATAAAAGCCTTACTCATCCTTGCTCAGTAAACATATGAACTGAGAACATTAATTGGGGAAAACACTATTGTAATCTTAAGAGTTCACGCCTCTTTTCTACGAGTGTAATTTCTATTTAAGGGAGGGTTGAGTGGTTGTAAAGGTTATCTCCTAAACTTGTGAAAAGGAGAAAAGAGTTATAAGAGAGTAGTTAGTTTTCACCCATTGAAAGAAGACTATTATTGAGTGTGGGTGGCCTCAAAAAAGGAGGAATTGAGAGTGGACGTAGGTCATGACGACCGAACCATTATAAAATTCGTGTGCACTTTCTTATTACTTTTCATTACTATTGTTTTATGCCTTAATTGCTTATCACTCTTATTCTAGGTCAAGCACACTTTCAATATCTTTTTTGATATATTTTTATTTAGTCAAAAGTTTCTAATCGACTTAATTTTTACGATAGCACTAATTCAAACCAGCCCCCCCCCCCTCTCTTAATGCTGTCACGATCCTAACATAAAAAATATACTATATCCCAATAAATATTTTCACCCTCATCTATTTATTTTAATCTAAATTTTTATTTTTTTATTTTATCTAGACTTAACTTTTTAAATTAATCTTATCACACCCCTTTAATTCAAAATAGTTATAACTTGAAGTTGTTCCGAGAAAAAATAAATTTTTTTTTTGCTAAAGCTTTTGTAAAGATATGATCTTTGGTACTATAGTAGTCCAATTTAATTTCTCTATTATTAATCAGTTCACAAATGAAATGTCATTAATAAATATTTAATTAGATTTGGTATTCATAGTAATTGTTTTTTTTTTATTTGAATCTTATTATCATTTCCCATCTACACTATAAATCTGATTAAATCATCAAGCTTTTGAAATAAACTTTTGACCTTTATCTTATGATTACTGTTAGGAACGAGTCGGCACTAAGAGGGGGTGGGGTGAATTAGTGTAGTGGTAAAAATTACATCGGTTCGAAAATCTTCGTACGTTAAAACCGATTTCGGAAAAATACTTGAGATCGAAAGCGTATGGAAGAGCATAGTGGATGTAAAGTAGGTAAGTTTGTAGTAATGGTAAATTGCATAAATAGAAATACAAACCGAATTTTATAGTGGTTCGGTCGTCGTGACCTACATCCACTCCGCCGATTCCTCTTCCGTCGAGGCCACCGACATCCACTATCGATCTTCCTTTAACAGGCGAAAATCAACCTTCTTCTTACACCCCTCTTCTCTTTTTCACAAATTTAGGAGACAACCTTTACAAGTACTCACTCATCTCTCAAACTATTCTAAAACTTAGACTAGAAGAGGAAGATTCTTACAAGAGATTACAACAATGTTTTTCCCTTTTTAAATTCTCAGTGCATGCATTTCTTAACCAGGGATGAGAGGGGTATTTATAGGTTTCAAGTTGATTTAAACTTGGAGCCTAAAAACATCTCATCCCGGGTTTCTCAGGTACGAGCGATACCATTGCCTAGCATCCTAACACTGGGTGGTACCACCGCTTGACAAAGCTCGGAGACCGAGCTCTAGCGGTACCACCTCCTGACAAGGGTGGTACCACCACTAGCAGCATTTACTATCAGTGATACCACCGCCCAGATCACTTGGGAGATTGAGTTTCCCAGGTAGTGCCACCACCAACCAGGCTTTCAGCATCCTGGTTGGGCCTCGAATCCAGCCCAAACTAGTCCAACTTCGGGCCTAGTTGGCCCCTAATAGAGTTGATGGGATTACCTCCCAATCCCAACTCCAATTATGTGCTAACTACAATTCCTAAGACATATTCTAAGCATTCTAGTTCTAGTACATCAATTGCTCTTCCGGCGAGCTTCCGACGATCTACCGGCGAACTTCCGACGAACTCCCGACAATGTTCCGGCGGACTCCTAGCAAGCTCCTGGACTTCACGATGATCTTCTTGGTGAGTTCTGATAAGCTTCTTTGGCAAGCTCCTGGACATCTCAGTTGGTTCCGATAGAACTTCTGACGAACATCTAGATTTCCAACGAACTCTCGAACTCCCAATGAAATCGCGTTCTTGACTCCAGGACTTCATTTTGTCTTATATCTTGCTATCATAGTTAATCTTGCACACATAAAAACATATTATGATCTAGACAATTATTACTAAGCTTGAATCATGTCGTCCGACATGTTATTGGTCCATCGACGCTTCGTCCAATTCTTTGACGCATCGTCCTCTCTTGTGGCCTATTGCCCAATCGGCCAGTCGACCTCCGCAACTCCGATATCCTTTGCACAATATCCACTCTTCTTGGCTCGATGCCCGAATCTATAGCCCGAAGCTTTCTGTCGATACATCGACCGATCCTCCGGTCCGACATCCAATCCATAACAAGTTAGCTATCTCCCCCTTTGTCATTATAAAAAAGAAGGGAAGAATATAATTTTGTATCTCTTTTTCTCTTTACAATAATTTTTAAATCATGACAAAGGATGAATAACAAAGATGAAAAATCAAGTTATGAATGTCAAAACAATTTTTCATCATGAATATTTTATCATTGCATGCATCATTACCATAAGTTGAAGTATTACATGCATAATATTAAATCATCATTCATAATTACATCAATGTTTTAATCATTATTTCAATATGTTTGTGCATCATTATAGTTTCAATTTACAATATGCATAATTTTAAAACTTTACATATCATCCTTACTCTATGCATGATACTAAAAATAAATCAATTATCATATCATACATGATACTCAGAAGCTAGTAAATTTATATCATTTTAGAGCATCAAAACAATATCATGAGTATTTCATGCATTCATATCATCAATATTTCAATCATCAAAAATGAAAGATCAAGTCTAAAATTCGAGAAATCAAGAGAAACCATGATCCATTTTAAGAAATCTCCTCTTAAATAATTAACGAAAAGAACTCTTAGGAGATCATGATATAGATAAAATTCATTTAATCTTGTAGGAGAATAAGACCTCAATTCATGCATATAAAATATTATGATTCACATAGAAAATCTCATCTTTAGTAAAATACCAAGAAAAATCGTAGGAGCACAAAGAAGAGATCTTGATTAAAAAAAAATATCTCAAGTAATTCCAATAAACCAATATCATGATTTTGATAAAACTTATTCAAATTCAGATCGTCAAAATCATCAACATTTTTTCAAAAAAATTCAATGAAGACAACGTAAATAGATTCTCATGAGAACTCGATTCATGCATAATGTCTCAATTTTTCATAAATATCATAAGACGATTTATTTCAAGAAATCTCTTCTTTTATAAGTGGATAAAAGAAACATAGGAGATCTTGATTTGTGTATAAGAAATCTCAAGTTATAAATTTCAAAAAATTAAGATAAAGCTCATTTAAATTTAAATCGTCGAATCAAGATCATTTTCAAAAGATTAGATAAGATAGATTCATCACTAAGAATCACTTGTTGAAAAATTGAAAAACTTTAGAGGTATTTTCAAAAAAATGCATTTTCCCTTTTTGTTTTAATCTAAGTGATTTGATTTCATACAAGCATGTTCTTTTCTTTTATGCCAAATCCATACATCATTCATTAACAACAAAAAAGAACTTTCAAAATGTCATAAAAACTATCATGCATAAGTTTGAAATATAAATTCATCATTTCTTCAAATCATCATGCTTAATTAAATATAAAATTGTCAAGCATGATACTTATATTATTTCATATAAGCATGCCTTTATCATTTATGCCAAATCAAGACATGTATCCTTTTTAAAACTGAAAAAGTCACATTCGTTGTGGTAAAAATTGATAATCCATAAATCACTAGAAAGGTAAACATGATCCAATTTTTTTTACATTTTCATTAAACATGCAGTTATATATATATATATATATATATATATATATATATATATATATATATATATATATATATATATATATATATATAATTTTTCTAAACTAATTTAAGAATAACTTATGAAAAGTATTATGTAATTTCAAAATAAATTAAAGGAGTTTCGTTTGAGTTGTTTACCTCATTGTCGAAAGCCGTTAAAGCATAATTTGCCATCTCGCCTTTGTTGATTTTCTTCTTGTCTTCGGATGAGCTTAATTCATCCAAAGTCGTCTTCTTCTTCTTTTTAAGTTCATTTTTAATTTTTGATTTTTGTTTTAAAATTTTCATGAGGAGTTCAAGTTTACTATCACTTGAGCTTATGCTCGAGTGGTCTTCAATTGTTCTAAGTCCGAAATCCTTTTTGTTATTTGGAAGGTGGTTCTTAAGTTCTTTATGTGTATTGCATGTCATTTCATAAGT
The DNA here is from genome assembly GCF_036884655.1 of Musa acuminata AAA Group. Classification (NCBI taxonomy): domain Eukaryota; kingdom Viridiplantae; phylum Streptophyta; class Magnoliopsida; order Zingiberales; family Musaceae; genus Musa; species Musa acuminata. Next base: position 29,496,010 of record NC_088353.1, on the reverse strand, counting down.
TATCAAAGACCCTATAAGTTCTTCAATTGAAAAATAGTTCAAGTTCTTTGATTCTTGTATTGCTGTTATTTTCAAATCCCAATTTTTAGAAAGCGATCGTAAAATCTTGTTAACAAGTTCAAAATCCGAAAAACTTCTACCAAGTACTTTTAAACCATTGATGACATCCGTAAAATGGGTGTACATATCTCCAATGGTTTCGCTTGGTTTCATATGAAATAGTTCAAAATCATGCATTAAAATATTGACTTTAGAATCTTTTACTCTACTCGTGCCTTCGTGTGTGATTTTGAGAGTGTGCCATATTTCGAAAGTCGTTTCACAAGTAGAAACCCAATTAAACTCAGTTTTATCTAAAGCGCAAAATAGAGCATTCATAGCTCTAGCATTTAAAGAAAAAGTCTTCTTCTCCAAATCATTTCAATGGTTCATTAGAAGAGAAGACCTTCGAAAACCGCTTTCGATAATATTTCATAAGTTCAAATCCAACAAAAGCAAGAAAACTCTCATTCGAGTTTTCCAATATGTGTAGTCTGTCCCATGAATAAGGAAGGACGAATGAGAGAGTGACATTCTTGAAAGCCGAAAAGAGCAATTTCTCTTGGGTGTTAAACCAAATGAGAAATTATGATGCTCTGATATCAACTGTTAGGAACGAGTAGGCTCTGATTTTTATTTTAATAATATTTTTCAAGATAGTTATATTTTTTATAGTGAAAATATATATGAACATTTGGATTTTTTTTTTTGTACCAACAATCCTTTTTAATATATCTAATTTTTTTAGAGCAAAAACATTAACAAATTTCTTTGTTACCTTCGAGGTTCCTTTGACCCTTATTTGATCAACTTTGTCCCTTATCTCGAATACTAGATCATATGTGACCTCTACCATTTTGATCTCTCCCTTGAAATTTGATTTCTAATTTTTTTATCTTTTTTTATCTATCTTCATTTAAGAACATATTCAGAAGTTTTATTCAAATATCTATTTATTTTTTATTCATAGATTAAAAATGAGTTTATTAATTTATCAATAGATAATATACTTATCTCTTTAGCTTTTCTATATTAGTAGAAATCATATCAAAATTTGGGGATAGACTCCATAAAATATTTTACTATAGTTTGATCTCTTAGATTTTTACCATAAGACCTCATTTAGTTTATAATAGAAGAGACATTTGAGAAAAAGTCAACAAACGATTCAAAAATTTTTACGTAAGAGTTTCAAATTCACTCAAAGAATTTGAAGCTTTGAAAATTTTATTTTATTTGTACCTTCAAATATACTTTTTAATATTTTTTAATTTTAATATTTTTCAAGCTTCTGTTGATGATATCATCATGATTAAAAAAAATAGAGACTCATCTATTACTTGTTATATATCACGTAGAAGACTCTTGCATCTTTTGTTCTTATTTATTTAATTTTTTTATCTTCAGTAATATTAGGATCCTATATATTATACTTAATAAAATCATCTTCTCCCAAATTTCATAATTCTTATAAAATAAAATAGAGTTTTCATCTTAACAGTCCAAAATTATTAATTCTTGTCTTTGAAAATAGGAAGAAGTTAATTAGGAATACTTATTCCAATGTCTATCATCTTCTTATTTAAATCGAGCACTGATATCATACTTATTTTTTTATAAAATTAAAAAAATAATAGAAGAAACTATGAGTATTTTTAATATGTTATGTATTGGATTGAATCAAGAACACTTATTTATATTAACTAAAAAATAAAATATAATTTTTTAAATAATAAAAAATATTATATTCTAATAAAATTTTTTACCCTCTTTTATTTATTTTAATTTTAAACTTTTATTTTATTTAATTTTAATTATTTGAATTATATCACATTTAAGATCATGCCGCTTGAGGAGAGTTTCAAGAAATATATTTACACAAGGTTTTCAGCTGTTCTTTTTTCTTCCCCACCGATCACCGTCACTTGTCCTTTTCTTGGGCAGACAAAGGCGTCATCAACGACTTGGACGTCCAACTACTATAATTTCTTACAATCTTCTTTGGACTTTGACTCACTTTGTCAAGATGGGAATTAATTGATCGACGTCAGTTTGAGAACTCCATTTTTATTATATTCTTCATCCATTTGTTCTTTCAAATGTCTTGTCTTAACCTTGTTAAATATTGATGTGAGGGAAAGGCTGATACGGATGACAAAGATCTTCAAACTACAGCTCTATTATTTTATTTTTTAATGGATAGATCCTTTTCTAGTACCAGTTCGATGATGGGAGTCGACCTACTTCTTTCTGTCGTTAAATAGGTCAGCACTGTTGTGACAGTTTGCCTAGTTAAATTTGATGACATGAATAAAATCATAATCATGCAAAAAAGAGAATAAGAAATATATCCAATAAGATTCTAGAATGCAGTGTTTCAACTTTGTGTTTCGAGGAAGCTCTTTTAAGAACACCAAAACAACTAATGGCTCAATGAATCGGTAGGCAAACAAGTTCATATTTAGGTTATGTTGAATAATCACTTATTGCATCATTTAGATTTGAGGATGATGTGATAATGAATGATAAGACTATAATAAAATTTATTAAATATTTTAACTCGATATGTCGAATCGACACTAATTAATTGGTGTCTGTTTTTTTTCTACATCAATTATCTTTGTTGGCACTTCCTAGAAGATTTCTTTTAAGAAAATAAGAAGAAACCTTTGGATACCCAAAAAAATACGGTGCTGCATAAATCGACCATTGGAGTTTTGAGTAGGATGGATAAGGTTATATACATTAATTTTTCCTCTGATCCTATTACTAAAAGTATTAGAATTTTTTTCTAAAATAAAAAACCTCACATTCTCCTCTCCTAGGGAACGAATTTGGGTATATCCAAAACATCATTATTTCATGAAAAGAACCCGTGATTTCTTATGTTATTAATGTCAAAAATTACATTACACGTGTGGCCGCTCTTAATTATACGTGTGCACGAGAACAGAGGACGACGTTCACGTGCCAATAGTTTGTCCAAGAAGAGTGGGAAGATAAAGAAGGTACCAGTAATTGTCATTCCCATTCCAGCGTAAAGGTGCAAAGCTTGGTGCATTATTGCATCTAACCACCCTTCACTGTACTTACTCTCCAGGGCTACATCAAAATCTACTTTGAACTATATATATATAATGAGAGAGAGAATAGTAGAACTCGCATGAGTGATGATAGATTTTGGGTTATCGGAATAGCATATGAGAGAGAGGAGAGAGAGGAGAAAGCGCGAACTTAATCTAACTGTAGAGAGTGTGAGTACATAGATAATTTAGTAGGGTAGTCTGAGCCGAAGAAATTATTTCTTTTGGTACGATCGTGAGAGTGCAAAAGTACAAACGTATTTCTTTGTTAGATGTTACGAGTACATAGTGAGAGAGAGAGAGAGTAGAAACATGAAAATTGGAGGCAGAAGAGAGGATACTGTCGACATTAAGGGCGTAGCGTAAGTCATGTGTTTATATGTGTTAGGATCATAATGGCTTAGTGTCTTCAAAAAATTAAAATGATTTAAAAAATTTTATTCAAAAATATGTTTAACTTGAAATATAAGTAAAAGTAGTGGATAACTAAATCAATAAGTAATAAAAATAAAAAATATAAAAATATATATATTAGATTTATAGTGGTTCGATTGTTGCGACCTACGTCCACTCCCGATTCCTCCTCTGTCAAGACCATCGACTTTTGCTAACGATATTATTTCAATAGACAAAAATCAACTATCCTTATTATAACTTTTTTCTCATTTTTATAGGTTTAAGAGAGAACCTTTATAACTCTTTTTATAGTAGTTCTCGTAAACTCCCTTATAAAGATTGAGGAGGAAGGAGCTCAAGAGTTTCAATAGAGTTTGGACATTTGGAATCACAAGTTTTTCATAATCTTTTCTTGTTATCTCAACCAAGAATAAGTCAGGTATTTATAGGCTACAAATGACTTAAAAAATAGAGTCAAAAAGTCTCATTCATAGGTTTTTGGGATATTAGCAGTACTATCGCCAGTGTTGGGTGATACCACCGTCTATAACATTGAGCACTAGTGGTACTATCATCAGTTTAGGTGGTACCACCACCTGACATAGTCTTGAAGACTATGTTCTAGCGGTACCATCGCCTAACACTAGCAGTACTACCGTCGAGTCTTTCGAAAATGTATACTTCATACTTTCCAACTCATAGGTAGTTCCACCACTTGGTCTGTCGGTGCTACCCCTTGACCCCAACTGTAGGTCACTGAATGAGCCTTCTAATAGGTCCAAATTAGTCCTGATTCAGGTCCAACGAGCCCTTAATTGAGTTGGCATGGTTACACCCAAAATCTACTCAATTAAAACCTAAACTACGACGATCAAGACATAAATGATTACAAAACATGAATCCTATATTGTCCGGCATGTCATTAGTTCATCCGAACTCTCAGCGCATCGTGCTTTCCTTTGGTATATTGCCCGATCCATTAGTATGTTGACTCCCGCAATATTCGATCTTAGCATAATGTCTGATACTTCCAGGTCGATTCTCGATCTTTGACTCTGGCCCAACGTTTGATTCTTCTACTTTAATCGATTTGTCTTTTCATGATCGAAGTTAGTCGTGTGTCACATTTTTCAAACACTCATTAGTTCATAATTTCATCAATTAATTTCATCATCAAAATTCGGGATTCAACAATCTCTTCTTTTTTGATGATGACAACCAATTGATGATGACGTTTTAACTAAAAAACCCCATCTATATGTCATATCAAAATAAACTTAAATTCAGAAAATGATAACCTTAGAATTCAAGTCGAAATGATTTTAATCATGAATTATAGTGATCATATCATTGCATACATCATATGCATTATTCATAATATCAATGTTTGAGAAAAGATTCCAAATTATTAAGGTGCATGATTAAAATTTTAAATTATCATAACTTCAAATCATCAAGGTACATTATAACATGCATGAATCCATAAAAAAATTAAATTATCATAACTTCTCCTCTTTTGTCACGAGAAAAGTACATGTGTTTTAAGATGTGCAATTTTTTGAGATGTACAAGTTAGCAATTTTTACTTCTCTTAAAATGTGTAAGTTAGCAATTTCTGCTTCTCTTAGGATATGCAAGTTAGTAATTTTGCTTCTCTTTCTCTCTTTTATCATTATCAAAAGAAAAAAAAGAAGAAAATGATATAATGGTGCAAAATTTACGTCAATGTTCCAATCATCACATGAAAGATATCAAAGATCATGAAAGAAAGTCATGAAAAAACCATAAATCATTTTAACAAATCTCTTCTTTTGTAAATAGCAAAAAGAAGGAATCATAGGAAACAATCTTGATTGAAAAGAAAACTCATGTTATGAAAATCGAGAAATCAAAATAATGATCCATAAAAAAATATATGAGAAGAATTCATATATTTGGAAGATTCCTAATTCTCTTCTAATAAAATCAAATTATTTCTCATTCAATGATTTAGTAAAAAATCTGTTAATTGATGTTTTGTGTCAATAAAATCTAAAGATATATCATGATTATTAACATGATCCCTAATAAAATAATATTTAATATCAATATATTTAGTTCTAGAGTATTGAATGAGATTTTTTGTTAAACAAATAGCATTAGTATTATCACATTTTATACGGATAGTTTTTAAATAAAGTTTATAGTCTTCTAAAGTGTTTTTCATCCAAATAACTTGTGCACAACATGCACCTAGTGCTACATATTTAGTCTTGGTTTTAGATAATACAACATAATTTTATTTTTTTGGAAAACCAAGAAACAAGTACATGACCTAGGAGTTGACATGTTCTAAAGGTGCTTTTTCTATCTATGCAATTGTTAGGATCGGGGGTTGGCACTAAGGAGGGGGGGGAGGGGGGGGAGAGGGTGAATTAGTGCAGCAGTAAAAACTACGTCAGTTTGAAAAATTTTGTACGATAAAAACCGTTTCCGACGAAAAACCGATTTTGGAAACTTACCTTGAAAGCGTATGTGATGAATTGAAGGCAGAAAGATATTAAAGAGGTTTGCAGTATGTAAATGACAGGAAGTAAATGCAAACCAGAGTTTTAGAGTGGTTTGGTCAACGTGACCTACATCCACTTTCGGCTTCCTTCTCCGACGAGGTCACTGGCGTCCGCTAGAGACCTTCTTTCAATAGGCTAAGGCCAATCACCTTTTATACCCCTCTTTTCCTTTTATCGGGTTTATAAGATAACCCTTACAAGTGTTAGTATTAAGAGCACTAAGAGGGGGGGGTTGGGGGTGGTGAATTAGTGCAGCAGAAAACTTTCGTTGGTTTAAAACGACGTTTGTACGATGAAGGCATTTTCGATGAAAACCATTTCGGAAAGTTCTTCAACTTAAGTTCAAACAAAAGTATAGTTGAAGTAAAGCAACGGAGGCAATTTGCAGTTACGATAGAGAGCATATGTAAATGCAAACCTAGATTTAGAGTGGTTCAGTCAATCTTGACCTACATCCACTGTTGGCTTCCTTCTCCGATGAGGTCAACGATGTCCACTAGAGGCCTTCCTTCAATAGGCGAAGGCCAACCACCCTTTTACAGTTTTACTCCTGTTGACGGGCTTAGGAGACAACCCTTACAGATTTCCACTCCTCTCTTGAATGATCAAAACTTAGAAGAAAAGAGGGAGAAGAACTTCTAGCATTTTACAACACTTTTAAGCTCTCAAATTCTCATAATAAATGCAAGCTTTCGGTGCCCTTTCATGCAAAAAAGGGTGGGGTTTATATAGACCTCCAACTGGTTTGAATTTGGAGCTCAAAAGTGTCATCTCCCGGATTTCCGGGGTCCTGGTAGTACCACTGTCAAAACTAGGCGGTACTATTGTCTACACTGCTCGGAGGCCAAGCTCAGGTGGTACCACTGCTTAACAGGGGCGGTACCACCGCTTGACTTCGTTCAGAGACCGAGCTTCTGGGTGGTGCCATCGCCGCTAGGAAATCTGGGTTCGAATAGGCTGATCCATTCAGCCTAATTTAGGCCTATCAAGGGCTTAATTGGCCCCAGATTAAGTTAATGGGATTATCTCCCATTCCTAACTTAATATTCATGCTAACTATAACATTTAAGACATTAATACTGCAACTCATGTTCCAGTGCGTCAATCGCTTCTTCCGACGAACTTCCGGTGAACATTCGATGAACCCTTGGCGATGCTCCGGCGGACTTCCGGCAAACTCCTGGACTTGTGACAATCCTCTTGGCGAGTTCTGACGAGCTTCTTTTGGTAAGCTCCTAGACTTCTCGGATTTATTCCCGTAGAACCTCCAATGACTGTCCGGACTTCCATCGAGCTCTCGAAACCCCAATGTGATCTTGGTCTTGACTCCGGCGCAACACCTACTGCATGTCTTACTGTCATCGTAGTTAATCCTGCACACTTATCTCAACATATGGATTAGATAACCAAATGACAATTGACTTCATCATTAAAATCCGAGATTCAACAATCTCCCCCTTTTTTATGATGATAATCAATTGATGACTGAGTTAACATTAACTCCCCCTATCTATATGCCATAGTTGAGATAAGTCATTCTTAAATTCAAAGCATTTGAATTCAAGAGACATATTGATAAGTTAAGTTCATTTAACCTTATCAATACTCCCATCATGATTCCTATCATGATGTGTCTCTCTGAAAATGATGTCAAGGCTTGACATCCATTTTCATGTCTTACATTTCAAATATGAAAGATAACAATCATAGCAATTCATCATATAATAAGATATCAACATGTAAAATTACGATGTAAGCTCTTGATATCTTAACATAATGCAAACATTTCAAGTGTATAGCAATCATAGCATTTCATCACATGGCAAGATATCAACATTGTAAAATTACGATGTAAGCTCTTGATATCTTAACACAATGCAAGCATTTCAAGTATATAGCAATCATAGCATTTCATCACATTGCAAGATATCAACATTGTAAAATTGCAATGTAAGCTATAGATATCTTTTTATTAATGCAAACATTTTACGTGTATAGAAATTCTATCATTAATTTACCACATATTTTAAGATATCAATATTGTAAAATTACGATGCAAGCTTTTGATATCTTAACATAATACAAATATGGCAATTATAGTAATTCTACCATCAATTTACTACATATTTCTCCCCCTTTGTCATTAGTAAAAAGAAGAACGATTTAAGCAAATTTTAAACATAAGTGTGGTAATGATTCATATTATAAAAAGATTCATGTTATTTTTCAACAATAAGTGATAGGATAACAATTATACAAAATTTTCAAGCAAACATGACATGAAGATAGCTTTCATTACTTCTTCCCTTTTATTTGTCATTAACGTTTTGCATAAAGGAGGAAAGCCATTGTGAACTTACTTGAATGAAGTTAAAATGATAAGAGATTAAATCATACTTCATTTTAAAAATCTTCCTTCATCAAGAAGGAATTCATAAGAAGGAATCATTTCATCAAATCCATTTCTAGAAAAAATATTTTTCACAAGGTAAATCTATGAGAGATGCATTTGTTAATTGATTCCATATGTCAAAAATCAATGATATGAAACAAACTTGATATGACATAGGCTTATGAAAGCTACATTAAGTCCGGAAGAGAAATACTAAATCATGTATTGTTAGGATCAAGAAAGTCCGAAAGTGAAATTTAACACATTCATTCATTCGGATAAGGTTTTGCTATGGATTTTCAAACACAATCATGAAGGTAAAACATGCTCATCATCCTGGAAGTTCTGCATCCAAAACACATATTTTTCAACATGTTATTAAGACATGTAATTGTGTAAAATCCTCATCATAGCAATTAAGTTATTGATCATTGAATCAAGAAAGTCCGAAAAATAAATTTAATAAGTTCATGCATTCGGACAAAGTTTTGTAGTACTCAAGGATTAAGAATCCGGTATGAATGAACCTTCTCAAATCACAATGAGAATATAACATGCTCATCATGGAAACCAAGGCACAAGATTTTCAACTTATAAAGTAAGCATGCTATTGAAGCATTCAATCATGTCAAATTTGTGTAAAATTCTCAACGTGGAATTTAAGTGATCAAGGAAAATCCGAAAATGAGTAGCATAAAGAGATTCAAGGAAAATCCAAAAACGGTGTTCAATTAATATTCCTAACTCTTATATGCTCACCAAATAATATATCAAGTAAAATATATCAAGGATTACCAATCATCAAGGCAAGGGGCATTGTGATCAAGGTGAGTAGTATAAAGAGTTTACAACAACATAATGTTACAACAAGACAAGAAGAATTTGTGTCTATATATACATGTTCATTCAGGCGGTAGAAAATTAAAATGCCTAAATAAAAAGTCAAATTGTTGATAAATTTACTGCAGCTCAGATTGGATTTGATCTTGGCGATGTTCAAGCCGATCTTGTCTTTGTTCAAAGCGATCCATCCAAATCCCTATGTCTTCGATAGATGATGCTGGAGCTTGCTCAAATGGATGTGATTCTTCAAAGGGATCAGTTAGAGGAGATTGAGTACCCCTAAAGATTGGTGTCTCTGGTTCTGGTTCAGGTTGAGGGGGATCGGTTCTTCTAGGCATTCTAACCCATATACCATTTCTAAATATACATTTCATTCGCTGAAGTAGATTTTTATTTATTATGCTAAATCTATCTACTTTTATCACCTCTTCGTCGGGTGGTATTGAAATATCATAAGCATTAAGTATTCTAGTGATTATACCACCATGTGGAAGCATCATGTATTTTTTAGATATTTCTATCATGTTTTGTTGGATAAGGTAACCAAAACAGTTGTTATGTCCTTTCATGATCCGGTTCCTAGTTCCATTTGACTCACTTCATTATGATGGTATTGTTTAGGGAGAATGATACTAATTAATATATGATAAAGTACTTTGGTGTTTAGTGGTAATAGATGTTCACAGCTTTTAGGAAGTATCACTAAGTTGGGATTACCGAAAATTGTTCCTAAGGCATCAACATATGTGGTCTCAACTATTTCATCATCTCATAGTCCTCTAAAATAACGACCTTTATCTTTTACAAGGATGCCTATCATATTGCAAATGAATCTATTCATAATGGATATATGTTATCCTAAGAGATAGGTAGACACCCTTTCTTCTTCATCTACATGTAGATTGTTGTAAAACAACTAACAAGTCTAGGGTAGATGGGTTTGTTTATTTGTAGGATTGAGAGTAGATCTAGATTTGCAAACCATTGAATTATCTCTAAATCACTTAGTTTATTTAGATCAACATACTTTCCCTTATGAACATTTCTAAACTCTCTGGAAGCAAATTTTTGGGCATGTAGTTTTGAATTGAAAAGTGTGGAATCAAAGTCTTCTTCTAATCTCCTCTTCCCTTTGTCCCTAGAAGATCTTCTAGAGCCCATAACTACTGCTATTTAGGAAGATAATAATGAGCAAGAGTAGATGATATAGAAATCCAAAGCCTCTTAGAGAATACCTTAGTTGAGATCTTCAAGAGGATGAAGGATTGATTCTTGGTCTTGCACGAAATGGGCAATTTTTGGGCAGCTAAAAGGCATGAAATGGAGGCGGAGGAGAGTTTAGAGCTGCTAGGAGGAGAAGAGAATGAGTTGGGGTCGGTTCTACCGTCGGCCCTAGCTCGGGTTTAAAAGGGGCAGATTGCGAGTGGTGGCACCGTTGGCTGGGCGGTGCAATCGCTTGCCACCCATGACAGTCGGCGGTGCTACCGCCAGCTGGGCGGTGCCACCACCTATAGGTAGTGAGCACTGCTTTCAGGGCTGTGTGGGCTAATGTGGGTGTTTTCAATTTGAAGAGAGTTTTTATTTGTGGAGTAATCAACCTTAATTACATAATTACGTAAAAGTTTCCATCACAAGATGAGAAATTTCGTACATTCATGATAGATCTTGTGAAGTGCATACTCTACTTCAAATGTCGTATAGAGTTTTTGACATGTTCATGACTTATTATGTAAGTTTGTAAGCCTCGCTAGTTCATGATTTATATCGTATACAAACTTAGCTTGCAAGAGGTAAGTTCATGATTTTGTAAGATATAGTTGGATCCGAAAATAAATGAAGAAGGAATGAATCCGATGAATTTGAAAATCCAGAGGATGTGTGTAGGGGAATTTATGAGTTTCAAAATTTGAGGGATCAAACAGGATTGTATCAGTATCACTGTTAGAACCCTTGCAGATTCTAAACTTGGGGTTGATCTCTTTAGGGGATCGGCCTCCTTGGAACTCTATAGGGGTTCCTCCCTCCAAGTTGCTGCTTAAAGGCTGCAGAAAAGATTCATCTATTACTTATGAAAAGAGAAGGAATACATGGCTATTTATAGGGCTTCTAAACCCTAACTCCTAATAGGACTCCTACTTAAGACTCTTACTTCTAACCAACTCCTAATAAGACTCCTACTCAAGACTCCTATTCCTTTACAACTCCTAATTCTTCTCTAAGAAAAAACCTCCTACATGAATACCCCTCTCAATTAGGACTCTCATAGCTAGAGTCCTAACAGAATGTCCCTCTCAATTGGGACTCTCCTAGCTAGAGTCCTAACATTTTTACATGAATGTCCCTCTCAATTAGGACTCTCCAAGCTAGAGTCCTAACAGACCCGCCCTCTTCAAATCAGCCTTGTCCTCGAGGCTGATGATTCGTGAATTCTGGGAATTTGATCTTCAAGTCGTCATAGTTCTCCCAAGTGGCATCTTCTATTGGTAGGTTCGCCCACTGTATTAGCACTTCATTAGTGGGTCGTCGTCGTCGAGTCACGATCCGTCGATCAATAATGGCACTTGGCTGGGTTTGGAGTTCTCTTTGGGTAGTCATATTTGGTGGGTGGCTTTGGGCTGTCTCCAAGCACCTGTTTAAAACTTTCGGCTGGCTATTGATTTGTGGGTGATATGTCGTACTTCTTTTCAATTTAGTACCCTGCATATGGAATAACTTTGTCCAAAATCTGCTCTTGAAGATGCAAGTAGAATTTGTCACAAGCACAATGCGTCCCTTATAGCATAATTCTTTTGAGTCCTGATTGTAATAAGCCATAGAGCTTGGTGCTTCCTCTAATTTTTTTTGTATCTTACTGGTCTCCGAATCTTCCTGCCATTCCATCTTAATATCCTCAAGGAAGTCGCTGGTTGGAAGTAAAACGACCGAAAATTCAGCTTGCTCAAGTAGTTGCGAAAGCGCATCTGCAACAACATTCTCTTTCCACCTTTTTTAAGTTATTTCATAATCAAATCCAAGAAGTTTTGTTACCCATTTTTGCTGCTCGGGGGAAGATATCTTCTGCTCCAAGAGATATTTTAGGCTTTTATGGTCGGTCTTGATTTGAAAGTATCGCCTGATCAAGTATGATCTCCACCTCGTTGCTACGTGCACAATGGCGAGCATCTTCTTATCATCTGTTAACATGTTTTGAGAGGGGGGAGACAATGTCTTGCTAATGTATGTGAGTGGTCGACCATCTTGCATGAGAACGTCTCCCATTCTGTCTCAAGATGCATCAGCCTTAATGATGAAGGGTCGGTTGAAATTTGGTAGCGCTAGCACCGGCGTCGTCGTTATGGCTGCCTTAAGTTTGTCGAAGGCAGTGGAGGCTCTGTCCGACCATTGGAAGACATCTTTTTCCAGTAAGGAAGTAAGTGGTGCACTGATCTTTCCATAGTTTTTCACGAACTTACGGTAGTAGCTTGCTAAACCCAAAAAGCCATGTAGCAATTTTATGTTCCTTGGGGTAGGCTAGTTTTGCATTGCTTCAATTTTGAAGGGGTCCACCGTCACACCTTCCTCTGATATGATATGCCCAAGATATTTCACCTTTTGTTGAAGAAAGTAAAAATTCATAGTGGTCGTTGTGTGTTCGAAAGGCGGTTTTCTGTGTGACTTCTTCATACACTCGTATTTGATAATACCCGGATCGAAGGTCCAGCTTCGTGAAGATTTGTGCTTCCTTTCATCTAGCAATTCATCTGCTATTGGAATAAGGTATTTTTTCTTGATGGTTATGCCATTGAGAGCTCGGTAATCAATGCATATTCGCCATGTTCCGTCCTTCTTGTGTACAAGTAGCATCGGTGAAAAGTAGAGGTTGCAACTTGGCCGAATAACTCCTGTTGCAAGCATCTCTTTTAAAATCCTTTCTATTTCATCATTCTGGAGATGTGGATACCGATATGGCTGAGTATTTGCTGGAGATTTGACTGGAAAAATCATTATACAATGATCATGCCGACGACTAAGAGGTAGGTTGTGCGGCTCGTCAAATATATCTGAAAATTTAGCAAGCAGGTTTGGAACTTCAAATTCTATTGGCTCTCCTTTAATTTGCTGCTCAAGTTGTACCAAAAACCCCTGCATGCTTTATGCAAAACCTTCTCCATTTGTTGTGTGCAAATCATCGTTACGTCGCCCTCATGTTTCCCATGCAATATCACATGTTTCTCCTTACTGTAAAATTTTATAAATAGTTGCATAAAATTTCAAGAAATATCACCTAATGTCATCAATCATTTAATTCTGAGTATGGCTTCATGATCATCAAGAGGGAGGAGGAAGAAATCTGCAATTATCTCTTGGTCCTACAGCAACAGTTTCACCTACGGGCACCTATGATCACACTTTAAAATCCGTCCGTTGGCGACCTTAACGACAAACCTGCTGCAATTCTCAATAGGTAAGTTCATATGGATAGCAACCTTACTATTTAGGAAGTTATTAGTGCTGCTCGTGTCGATGAGAACAGTGATCGGTTGTTGTTTGAGAAGGCCTCCAACTTTCATCGTTTGCGGGTTTGAGTAGCCAACTAGTGTATGTACCGTAACTTCGGTCGGTTGTGGCTCTTCTTCTGCATCTTTTTCTTCGTGTTCAAGGCTCTTTTCTGAATGTTCAATGACCTCTTCTTCTATCGGTTCAATCGTAAGAAGTCCTCCTTAACTACAATGACGCTCATGACTCCACGGCTCGTCACAATGCCAACATAACCCCTTCGAATATCGCTCCCGAAGCTCTTCTCTTGTTAACCTCTTTGGTGTAGGGACTTGGTCAATAGTAGGGGGGGCTGAGGGCTTCAATATTACTAGTTGAGGAGCAACCCTAGTCCTCCGAGCTTTATGGTTCAATTGCTCCTCTTGATGTCGTGCGAAAGAGATGGCTACCATAAGCGTATACGGTTGTCGCGCTTTAACTTATCTTCGGATCTCCGGCTTCAAGCCCTCAATGAAGGTCCTCAATAGCTATTTTTGAGACCAATCATGAGTTTGATTAGATAATATTTCAAACCTGGTTTGGTACTCCTGAATGGTGGAAGTTTGTCATATCTTTGCTAGTTGTCTATCAATATTCTCGTAATCGGTTGGTCTGAAGCGGATCAGTAGTCCTTCTTTGAATTGGTTCCATGAAAGGACTCCATAAGTATGTTCAAACCAATCAAACTACTGTATAGCATCCCCTTCAAGATGTATAGCTGTAATTTTCACCATAGATGCATCCGCGGTTTTGTGATACTGAAAATATCGCTCCGCGCGCGAGATCCAACCAATCGAGTCTCCTTCTTCCCATTTAGGGAAGTCCACTCTCATGCATGGATAGTTGGGTTCAGTCATAGAGTCTCCCCTCCCTTGGAACTCATCTCTTCGAGCCTGGTGCGATTGGGCAAAGCTCTCTCCGTGATATGATTTTTTCGGGCTTAGTGGTCGGCCCAATCTGAGTTCGGTAAAGAGCGTCTGAATCTTATCCTCCATTCGCGCCTCCAAGGCTTCGAATTTAGCATTGATTGCCTCTTTAGATGCCATAGTATATGCCTCCAAATCTATGATGTTAATATCTCTCTTTTGTTGTCAGGTTAAAGGCATGTATAGTTGAGAGAAGTGATGGTCGAAAGGATTGGTGGATCGATGGATGTAGGCTACGATTTAGGCTTGTTTTGTGGCTGTTTTGGGTGTAGTTTGAGGGTGTGGTTTAGTGGAGTTTTAGGGCTATGGATGAATGTTTTGGATCTGTGGTAGATGGTAGCAAAGGTTTGATAGAAATCAGTGGAAGTTGCAGCAAGTATGTGCTGTCTTGTAAGAGTAGAATTATCGTCGAAGAAACAATGGTTTCTCGACGTAATTTCCACCAAAAACTTGAGATAATTGAGGAGGGAATTGATAGAAAAATCACAGTTTATATGACAGCAAGGATATCTAATTTAATCAAGAAAATTTCGGTAGTATAACAACAAGGAAATTGGTGCAAGTTGCGATTGCAAAATTCTCATCGAAAAATTTCAGCGGGTTACGACGAAAATTTGCAGCAGCATAAAATCATTTTTAGCAATGAATTTCTTAATAGATCAATCTTAGATGGAAGCCAAGATGATGTATGAAGTGTATAAAAAAATTTATTCAAAAAAGATTACAAATAGATGGGTTAAGGCAACAATATGAGGCTGAAATTTTATGCAGCACAGATTTTTAGGTATAGCAGATTGGACATAAAAGATCAGTGGTTTATATTGAGAATTTTTTGATGAAACCAAAGGGAAATCCACTATTAGGAAGTGTCAAAGCTATCATAAAAATTTCGTAGAGATTTGGATAGAAATAATATAGTATCAAGATCAAACAAACAGTGCTATGCGGCTGAAATTTTACAGTGCAGATTTTCAAGTATAGCAAATTTGACGTAAAAGATAAATGGTTTATATTGAGAATTTTTTGAAAAAACTAAAGGAAAATCTGCTGTTAGGAAGTGTCAAAGATCTCATAAAAATTTCATAGAAATTTGGATAGAAAAAGCATAGTAGCAAGATCAAACAGATGGTACTATGCGGCTGGAATTCTGCAATGTATCTTTCGTCGTAGAGATGAAAACTTTGTGACGAAAGGTTTATGCAGCAATATAGGAACAGTTTTTTTTTCTATATTTTCGAATAAGGATAACTAAATTGCAGCAGTAGTAAGGTAGGAAACCAGAACCTGTTGCAATTCATGGGGAGATCAAAGGATGATCCGCGGTGGTGGAGATGATGGCGGAATTCGGCGACGATCTTTTAAGCAATTGTGGGAATTGCTTTGGGTGGTTGTGGAGGGTTGATGGATGGCAATGGAAGGGCAGCGAGATGCCAAGAACGTTGCTCTGATACCAGGTGTTAGAACCCTTGCAGATTCTAAACTTGGGGTTGATCTCTTTAGGGGATCGGCCTCCTTGGAACTCTATAGGGGTTCCTCCCTCCAAGTTACTACTCCAAGGCTGTAGAAAAGATTCATCTATTGCTTATGAAAAGAAAAGGAATACATGGATATTTATAGGGCTTCTAAACCCTAACTCCTAATATGACTCCTACTTAAGACTCTTACTTCTAACCAACTCCTAATAAGACTCCTACTCAAGACTCCTATTCCCTTACAACTCCTAATTCTTCTCTAAGAAAAAACCTCATACATGAATGCCCCTCTCAATTAGGACTCTCCTAGCTAGAGTCCTAACAGAATGTCCCTCTCAATTAGGACTCTCCTAGCTAGAGTCCTAACATTTTTACATGAATGTCCCTCTCAATTAGGACTCTCCAAGCTAGAGTCCTAACAATCACTCTATAATTGTTAGTGTTAATTCTACTGATCCTCTTTTGTCATTTTAGCTAGAGAGCATCATGAGTCTTTTTGGATCTCGAGTCATGAATATTGAGTACCCAAAAAGCAAGATATCAATTCTTGCTCCTAGCTTATGATGGTAAATGTTTCTATAAGAAAGGATGATTTTTAGGTACCCATTTAATCTTGGGTGCCTCAAAAACTGATCTAAATTGTTTATCATGTTGCATGGAATTTATCATGGTTCCTTTAGGAATCCAAATCAATTTGTTTGGACTAACTTTCTTAAATGGATAATGATAAGTTCTATCTCTATGTTTGTAACAAAAGTTGCATTTGTTTTGGTGCGATACATGCAAGATAGGGCCTTTAATGAAGGTGGTTGGATTTTGGTGAGGACTTCTGACAAATCTGATTCCACTTCTTTTAGGAACGTGACCCTTATTTGTAAGGATCATATTCAAAGACTTATTACCAACCTTGAATTTCTTCAAGGTGTCCTTAAGTAGCAAATTCTCCTTTTGGAGAGTTTCTAGATCATGACATTTCATACATGGATCTAAACTATCATTATGTTCAGTTTTTAATTTATCAAAATTATTAATAAGAATATTATGCTCCTTTTTTAACAATTTATATTTTGTACTAATTATTTTACATTCATCAAACAAGTCATGTAATGCATTTAACAATTCATCAAATGATAAATCTGCATCAATTAAATTCATTACTTCCTCTCCGATGGTCATTAGGGCATAATGAGCAACTTGCTTGGTGTTGGACTCCTCTTCTTTGGACGCGCTCGAGTCATCCCACGTTGCTTTGAGCGCCTTCTTCTTTGGTGTTCTCTTCTTCTTGGCTTGGGGACAATCACTTTTGTAGTGTCCCGGCTTCTTGCATTCGTAGCAAATAACTTGGTCCTTTTTTAGTTCAAGTTTATTTTTAGTGTCATTTTTAAATTTATTTCTTTTAATGAATTTTTTAAATTTTCTTGTTAGAAGTGCCAAGTCATCGTCAAAGTCCTCATCACTTGAGTTTTCTCTCAAGTGATCTTCTAGAATTCTAAGTGTCATATCCTTCCTGTTCTTTGGAAGGATGTCTTCTTGCTCTTCATGAGCTTTGTAAGTCATTTCGTAGGTCATTAATGACCTGATTAATTCATCAAGAGGGAAGTTGTTTAAATCTTTAGCCTCTTGAATAACAGTGACTTTGGGGTCCCAACTCTTTAGAAGGGATCTTAGAATTTTATTGACGAGCTCAAAATCTGAAAAACTTTTACCGAGTCCTTTTAGACCATTGATGACATCTGTGAAACGGGTGTACATATCACCTATGATCTCGCTCGGTTTCATTCGAAAAAGTTCATAAGAATATACTAAAAGATTGATTTTTGACTCTTTCACTCTACTTGTGCCTTCGTGAGTCACTTCGAGTGTATGCCAAATATCAAATGCAGTTTTATAAATTGAAACATGATTGAACTCGTTTTTATCAAGCACACAAAATAAGGCATTCATAGCCTTTAAATTAAGAGCGAAAGTCTTCTTCTCCAATTCATTTCAATCGATCATTGGAAGAGAAGACTTTGAAAATCTATTTTCAACAATATTCCAAAGTTCAAAATCCATGGAAATAAGGAAGATCCTCATTCGGGTCTTCCAATAGGTGTAGTCCGTCCCGTTGAACATGGGAGGATGTATAATAGAGTGACCCTCTTGGTTTCCGGCGTATGCCATTTCTCTTGGGTTTTAATCTGATTGAGAGTGAACCCCGCTTTGATACCAATTATTAGGATCAAGAGCACTAAGAGAGGGGGGGGGGTGGGGTGAATTAGCGCAGTGAAAAACTTTCGTTGGTTTAAAACGATGTTTGTACGATAAAAGCATTTTCAATGAAAACTGTTTCGGAAAGTTCTTAAACTTAAGATCAAACAAAAGTATAGTTGAAGTAAAGCAACGGAGGCAGTTCGCAGTTAAGATAGAGAGCAGAATGTAAATACAAATCGAGATTTAGAGTAGTTCGGTCAATCTTGACCTACATCCACTTTTGGCTTCCTCCTCCGATGAGGTCACCGACGTCTACTAGAGGCCTTCCTTTAATAAGCAAAGGCCAACCACCCTTTTACAGCTTTACTTCCTTTGACGGGCTTAGGAGACAACCCTTACAGATTTCCACTCCTCTCTTGAATGATCAAAACTTAGAAGAAAACAAGGAGAAGAACTTCTAGCCTTTTACAATACTTTTAAGCCTCAAATTCTCAGAATAAATACAAACTTTCGGTGCCCTTTTATGCAGGAAAGGGTGGGGTTTATATAGGCCCCCAACTGGTTTGAATTTGGTGCTCAAAAGTGTCATCTCTTGGATTTCCGGGGTCTTGGCGATACCACTGCCAGAACTGGGCGGTACTATCGCCTGACACTACTCGGAGACCGAGCTCAAGCGGTACCACCACCTGACAGGGGTGGTACCACCGCTTGACTTCGCTTGGAGATCGAGCTCAGGCGGTACCACCGCTTGACAGGGGTGATACCACTGCTTGACTTTGCTCAGAGATCGAGCTTCTGGGTGGTGCCACCGTCGGCCAGGAAATCTGGGTCTGAATGGGCTAATCCATTCAGCCCAATTTGGGTCTATCAAGGGCCCAATTAGCCCCAGATTAAGTTAATGGGATCACCTCCCATTCCTAACCTAATCTTCATGCTAACTATAACATTTATGACGTTAATACTGCAACTCGTGTTCCAGTGTGTCAATCGCTTCTTCCGGCGAGCTTCTGGTGAACTTCCGGTGAACATCTGATGAACCCTTGGTGATGCTCCAGTGGACTTCCGGTAAACTCTTGGACTTGTGACGATCCTCTTGGCGAGTTCCGACGAGCTTCTTTGGCAAACTCCTGGACTTCTCATATTTGTTCCCGCAGAACCTCCGACGACCGTCCGAACTTCCGTTGAACTCTCGAACCCCCAACGTGATCTTGGTCTTGACTCCGGCGCAACACCGGCTACATGTCTTACTACCATCATAGTTAATCCTGCACACTTATCTCAACAAATGAATTAGATAACTAAATGACAATTGACTTCATCATCAAAATCCGAGATTCAACACTTAGTGCCATATCCTTCTTGTTCTTTGGAAGGGTGTCCTCAAGCTCTTCATGAGCTTTACATGTTATTTCATAGGTCATTAGTGACCCAATTAGTTCTTGAAGAGAAAAATTATTTAGATCTTTGGTCTATTGAATGGCCGTTACTTTAGGGTCCCAACTTTTTGGAAGGGATCTTAAAATCTTATTAACTAGTTCAAAATCCGAGAAACTTTTACCAAGTCCTTTTAGGCCATTGATGACATCTGTAAATTGAGTGTACTTGTCTCCAATGGTTTCACTCGGTTTCATTCGAAACAACTCATAAGAATGCACTAAAAGATTAATTTTTGACTCCTTCACTCTACTAGTGCCTTCATGAGTCACTTCGAGTGTGTGCCAAATGTTAAAAATCGTTTCACAAATCAATACTCGATTAAACTCGTTTTATCTAATGCACAAAATAAGGTATTCATAGCCTTTCTGTTTAAAGCAAAAGTCTTCTTCTCCAATTCATTTCAATCGATCATTGGAAGAGAAGACTTTGGAAATCCATTTTCAACAATATTTCAAAGTTCAAAATCCATGGAAATAAGGAAGATCCTCATTCGGGTCTTCCAATAGGTGTAGTCCGTCCCGTTGAACATGGGCGAACATGTAATAGAGTGACCCTCTTGGTTTCTGGCGTATGCCATCTCTCTTGGGTTTTAATCTGATTAAGAGTGAACCCCGCTCTGATACCAATTGTTAGGATCAAGAGCACTAAGAGGGGGGGGGGGGGGGGGCTGTGGGGGTGTGGGGTGTGGGTGGGTTGGTTGGGGGGCCGGGGTGTTGAATTAGTGTAGTGAAAAACTTTCATTGGTTTAAAATGACGTTTGTACGATAAAAGCATTTTCAATGAAAATTGATTCAGAAAGTTCTTCAACTTAAGATCAAACAAAAGTACAGTTGAAGTAAAGCAATAGAGGTAATTTGTAGATAAGATAGAGAGCAGAATGTAAATGTAAATCAAGATTTATAGTAGTTCGGTCAATCTTGAGCTACATCCACTTTTGACTCCTCCTCCGATGAGGTCACCGACGTCCACTAGAGGTCTTTCTTTAATAGGCGAAGGCCAACCACCCTTTTACAGCTTTACTCCTTTTGACGGGCTTAGGAGACAACCCTTACAGATTTCCACTCCTATCTTGAATGATCAAAACTTAGAAGAAAAGAGGGAGAAGAACTTCTAGCCTTTTACAATACTTTTAAGCTCTCAAATTCTCAGAATAAATGTAAGCTTTCGGTGCCCTTTCATGTAGGAACGGGTGGGGTTTATATAGGCCCATAACTGGTTTGAATTTGGAGCTTAAAAGTGTCATCTCCTAGATTTCCGGGGTCCTAGCAATACCACCACTAGAACTAGGCGGTACTATCGCTTGACACTACTCGAAGACCGAGCTCAGGCGGTACCACCACCTGACAAGGGCAGTACCACCGCTTGACTTTGCTTGGAAACTGAGCTCAGGCGGTACCAACGCTTGATAGGGGTGGAACCACTGCTTGACTTCGCTTTGAGATCGAGCTTCTGGGCGGTGCCACCATCGGCCAGGAAATCTAGGTCTGAATGGGCTGATCCATTCGGCCCAATTTGGGTCTATCAAGGGCCCAATTGGCCCCAGATTAAGTTAATGGGATCACCTCCCATTCCTAACTTAATCTTTATGCTAACTACAACATTTAAGACATTAATACTGCAACTCGTGTTCTGGTGTGTCAATCGCTTCTTCCGGCGAGCTTCTGGCGAACTTCCGGTGAACATCCGATAAACCCTTGGTGATGGTCCGGTGGACTTCCGGTAAACTCTTAGACTTGTGATGATCCTCTTGGCGAGTTCCGACAAGCTTCTTTGGCAAACTCCTGGACTTCTCGGATTTGTTCCCGCAGAACCTCTGACGACTGTCCGGACTTCCGTTGAACTCTCGAACCCCCAACGTGATCTTGGTCTTGACTCCAGTGCAACACCTGCTACATGTCTTACTGTCATTGTAGTTAATCCTGCACACTTATCTCAATATATGGATTAGATAACCAAATGACAATTGACTTCATCATCAAAATTCGAGATTCAACACTTAGTGCCATATCTTTCTTATTCTTTGGAAGGGTGTCCTCAAGCAATTCATGAGCTTTATATGTCATTTCATAGGTCATTAGTGACCCAATTAGTTCTTCAAGAGGAAAATTATTTAGATCTTTGGTCTTTTGAATGACTGTTACTTTAGGGTCCCAACTTTTTGGAAGGGATCTTAAAATCTTATTAACTAGTTCAAAATCCGAGAAACTTTTACCAAGTCCTTTTAGACCATTGACGACATCCGTAAATCGAGTGTACTTGTCTCCAATGGTCTCACTCGGTTTCATTCGAAACAACTCATAAGAATGCACTAAAAGATTAATTTTTGACTCCTTCACTCTACTAGTGCCTTCATGAGTCACTTCGAGTTTGTGCCAAATGTCAAAAGTCGTTTCACATATCAATACTCAATTAAACTCGTTTTTATCTAATGCACAAAACAAGACATTCGTAGCCTTTGCGTTTAAAGCGAAAGTCTTCTTCTCCAACTCATTCCAATCATTCATTCGAAGAGAAGACTTTTGAACGCCATTTTCTATAATATTCCATAATTTGAAATTCATTGAAATTAGGAAGATCCTCATTCGAGTCTTCCAATATGTGTAATCCATCCCACTGAACATAGGCGGACATGTAATTAAATGGCCCTCTAGGTTGCCGACAAATGCCATCTCTCTTAGGTTTAAAATAAAATAAGAGTGAACCTTGCTTTGATACCAATTGTTAGGATCAAGAGCGGCACTAAGAGGGGGGGTGAATTAGTGCAGCGAAAAACTTTCAAGTTTTTAGAAAAAATTTCATTTCGTTTAAAACTGATTCTGACGAAAATGGTTTTGATTCAATCTGTTTCGGAGATAAGTTGAACTTGAAAGCTTTCATAAAAGTGCAAGAGAAGATTAAGGAGGTTTGCAGTAAAGTAAATTGTATAAATGAAAAACAAACCAAAATTTAGAGTGGTTCGATCAAGGTGACCTACATCCACTTTCGAATTCCTCCTCCGACGAGGTCACCGGCATCCACTAAAGGCCTTTCTTCAATAGGTGAAGATCGAACACCTCTTTACAACACTTTCTCCTTTTCCCGGGTTTAGGAGATAACCATTATAAGTCTCACTCCTCTTTCTTGGATGGTTACAAGGCTAAGAGATAAAGGAGGAGAACTCTAACTTTTATAACACTTTTATGACTCAAGAATTCAAAATTAAGCCAATACTTTCATGCCTTTTCATGCAGAAAAGGGTGAGGTTTTTATAGGCCCTAATGGCTTCAAAATTAGAGCCAAAAAGTGCATATCCTCGGAATCTGGGGTACTGGCAGTACCACCGCCATTAATGGGCGGTACTATCGCCACTGATCTGACATTGGGTGGTACCACCGTCAAACAGGGGTGGTACCACCGCTGGCAGCATTACTACTAGCAGTACCATTGCCTAGAAATCCAGGGGCACTCCCTTCCAGGCGGTGCCACCATTGGCCATGTATTCAAGGGCTGAATTGGGTGCTCAATTCGGCCCAATTCAGCCTTATTAAGGGCCCCAGTTGTCTCCTAATTAAGTTAGTAGGATTACCTCCTAATCTTAACTTAATTTACGTTATAACTTAGATAATTAAGATATAATTACAGTGCTGCTTGTTCCGGTGCGTCAATTGCTCTTCCGGTGAGCTTTCGGCGTACTTTCGGCGAACATCCGACAAACTCTCGGTAATGTTCCAACGGGCTCCCGGCAAGCTCTTGGACTTTATGATGATCTTTTTAGCGAGTTCCGACGAGCTTCTTTGGCAAGCTCCTGGACTTCTCGGTTGGTTCCGGTAGAACTTCTGCCGAACGTCAGGACTTCTATCGAACTCTCGAACTCCCAATGAGATCTCAATTTTTACTCTGGCACAATACCTGCTTTATGTCTTACTGCTATCGTATTTAATCCTACACACTTTTCTCAACATATAGATTAGATCAAATAAATTACAATTGACTTCATCATCAAAATCCGAGATTTAATAAGCCCAACGAGGTTGCTGAACCTTGTCTGGCGATGGCACTTCTAGACTAGGGTGGTGGAACTACCTAGGGATCTGTCTCCAAGAAGCCTAGGCAATGGTACCGCCCAGGCTGGGCGATGGTGCTATCGGTAGTTATTGCTGCTAAGCGATGGTACTGCCCTATCAAGTCGTGGTACCGCCAGAATCCAGTCTCTGAGGCTCTGTCAAGCGGTAGCACTGCCAGATTGGAAGATGGTACCGCCTTGTGTCAGTGCTGCAGGTGGTGGTACCACCCACCATAGGCGGTGGTACCGCTAGTACCCTGGAAACCCGAGATGAGACACTTTTTGGCTCTAATATAAATACCTCACCATTTTCTGCATGAAAGGGCAATCAAAGTGTGTAAAAGTGTAATAAAAGTGCAAAGAGTCCTCCTCTCTCTCTTTAGTTTTGCAATCATCCAAGAAGAGGTGTGAGGCTTATAAAGGTTGTCTCACAAACCCGTGAAAAGCAGAAAGCACTATAAAGAGGTGGTTGGTCTTCGCTTATTGAAGGAAGACCATTAGTGGATGCTGGTGACCTCAACGGAGGAGGAATCAGGAGTGGACATTGGTCAGACGACCGAACCATTATAAAATTGGCGTGTTCTATTTTTAGTGCGTACTTTACTTTTGTTGCATTTCACTTTACTTCATTGTAAACTGTCCAATCCCCTCTTCTCTACTCATTACAAACTTATTTAAGTCAAACAACATTTCAATACGGTTTTCATCAAACTAAGAGTTTTATCATAAATTTTCTGAAATCGATTAAATTTATCATTTTTATCCGCTGCAACTAATTCACACCCCCGCCCCTCTTAGTATCGTTCTTGATCCTAATAATTGATATTAGAGCGAGGTCACTCTCATTTTGGTTTGAAAACCAAGAGAGATGACATTTGCCGGCAACCAAGAGGGTCACTCAATCACACATCCACCCATGTTCAATGGGATGGATTACATTTATTGGAAAACTAGAATGAGGATTTTTTTAATTTCTATGGATTTTGAGTTATGGAACATTATGAAAAATAGCTTTTAAAAGTCTTCTCTTCTAATGAAAGATTGGAATGAGTTAGAGAATAAGACTTTCTCTTTAAATACCAAGGCTATGAATGCCTTGTTTTACGCTTTAGATAAAAATGAGTTCAATTGAGTGTCTATTTATGAAATGACTTTCGATATTTGGCATATACTCAAAATCACTCACGAAGGCACTAATTAAGGAGTCCAAAATAAATCTTTTAATCCATACTTATAAATTATTTCGGATGAAACCAAGTGAAACCATTGGAGACATGTACACCCGGTTTACGGATGTCGTCAATGGTCTAAAAGCGCTTAGCAAAAGTTTTTCTAACTTTGAACTCGTTAAGAAAATATTGAGATCTCTTCCAAAGAGTTAAGACCCTAAAGTAACAGTCATTCAAGAGACCAAAGATTTGAATAATTTTTCTCTCAAAGAACTCATCGGGTCATTAATGACCTATGAGATAACTTGCAACACTCATGAAGAGCTTGAGAACAATATTCCAAAGAATAAGATGGATATGACACAAAAAACTCATGAAGACCACTTGAAAGGAAGTTTAAGTGATGAGGACTATGATAATGACTTGGCACTCTTGACAAGAAAGTTTAAAAAATTTATAAAAAGAAATAAATGCAAGAAGCCAAGAAATAAAATTGAACCCAAGAAAGAACAAGTTATATACTACGAATGCAAAAAGTCAGGACATTTTAAAAGCGAATGTCCCCAAATGAAGAAGAAACAACCAAAGAAGAAGAAGGTGCTCAAAGCAATGTGGGATGATTCGAGTGATTCCGAAGACGAAGAACAAAGCAATAAGGAAATCACTAACTATGCACTAATGACTATCAGAGATGAGGTAAGTGGTTCATTAGATGCAAATTTATCTTTCAATGAGCTTTTAAGTGTTTTTCATGATTTGTTCGATGAATGTAGAATAATGAGCAAAAAGTTTAATTGTTTGAAAAAGGAGCATGCCCTTTTAAATAATAAATTTGAAAAACTTAAACATGATAATCCTTCATTGCCTCCATGCACTATGTGTGAACACTTAGAGGTGTTGAATCTTGAATTTTGATGATGAAACCAACTGATAGTGTTTATGATTTGATCTGCATTTTGAGTGATGCAGGAAGCTTCGATCAGGGAGAGGTAATTAAAGCAAGAAGAATCATGTTGGGCTGGAGAGAAACATATCAGAAGATTGGACGTCGAGCCAAAGGATCGGTTGACATATCGATAGAAGGCCTCGGGCCATGGGTTCGGCATCGAGCCAAGAAGAGCAAAAATTGTGCCAAGAAAATCAAAATTGTGGAGGTCAACTAGCCAATTGGGCAATAGGCCGTAAGATAGGACGATGCGCCGAAGAATCGGATGAAGCGTCGATGAACCAATGACATACCGGATAATATTTGATTTAAGCCTTATAATAATTATCTAGATCGAAGTAGGTTTTAAGTGTACAGGATTAACTACAATAGCAAGACATAAAGCATAATGAAGTCTCGGAGTCAAGAACGAGACTTCATTGGGAGTTCGAGAGTTCATCGGAAGTCCAAATGTTCGTCGAAAGTTCTGTCGGAATTGATTGAGAAGTCTAGGAGCTTGCTAGAGATGCTCGTCAAAACTGACTAAGAAAATCGTTGTGAAGTCTAGGAGCTTATCGGGAGTCCGTTAGAACATTGTCGAGAGATCATCGGAAGTTTGTCGGAAGATCGTCGAAAGAAACCTAGACTTATGGACTTATTTAGCTTAGTAAATGTCTTAAAATTCATAATTAGCACATAATTGAGTTAGAATTGGGCCAACTCAATTAGGGGCAATTGGGCCAAGTTTGGGCTGTGTTAGACCATGTGAAAAGGCTCAAATAGCGACCCAATAGGTAGAATCGACGTAGCACAGCCTTCGAGACTGTCAGGTGGTGGTACCACCAGTCTGGGCGGTGGTACCACCAGTCTCAATCTCCGAGGCTGTCAAGTAGTGATGTCACCAGTCTAGGCGCTGGTACCACCCAGTGTCAGGCTGCAAGTGGTGTACTGCCCAGTGCAGGTGGTGGTACCGCCCGTACCCCAAAATTTTGGGGATTTAAACTTTGGCTCTAAGTTTTGAAGTCATTTGGGGTCTATAAATACCCTAGCTATTCCTGCATAGAATAGTAAGAAATGTGATAAAAAAACTCTGTGTTTCTAAAGTTGAAAACCCTTGTAAAGTGTAGAGTCCCTCCTCCTAAAGCTTAGAGACCATTGTAAGGGAGAATGTGAGGGAAGCTTTGTAAAAAGGGGTTGTAAAGGTTCTCTCCTGAACCTGTCAAAAGGAGAATCAAGTTATATGGGTAGTTGATCTTCGCCCATTGAAGGAAGATTGTTAGTGGATGCTTGTGGCCTCGACGAAAGAGGAATCGGTGGAGTGGATGTAGGTCACGAAGACCGAACCACTATAAAAATCCGGTTTGCATTTATTTCTTGTCATTTACCTTTATTGCAAATGGAATTCTTACTTTCACTACACTTCCGCATGCTTTCAAGTTGAACATTTTCGAGATCGGATTTTATTGTATGAATAAAATTTCACATCGATGCTTTTATCCACTGCACTAATTCACCCCCCCACCTCTCTTAGTGCTGACTCGTTCCTAACAGTTAGTATCAAAGCCATGTTATTTCTCGTTTGGTTTAACACCCAAGAGAAATGGCTCTTTTCATATTTCAAGATGGTTTTTCTATCGTTCGTTCTCCCATATTCAATGGGACGGACTACACTTATTGGAAAACTCGAATAAGAGTTTCCTTGCTTTCTATGAATTTGAATTTATAGAATATTATCAAAAACAGTTTTAAAAAGTCTTCTACTTCAATAAAAGAATGGAATGATTTGGAGAAGAAAACTTTTTCTTTAAATGTTAGAGCTATGAATGCTCTATTTTGTGCCTTAGACAAAACAGAATTCAATCAAGTTCCTATTTGGGAAACGGCTTTCGATATTTGGCACACTTTTGAAATCACACACGAAGGCACTAGTAGAGTTAAAGACTCTAAAATAAATAGTTTGATCCGTGATTTTAAATTATTTTGTATGAAGCCAAGCGAGACTATTGGTACACCCGTTTTATGGATGTCGTCAATAGTCTAAAAGTTCTTGGTAAAAGTTTTTCGAATCTTGAACTTGTGAATAAAGTTTTACGATCACTTTCTAAAAATTGGGATTCTAAAGTAACGATAATACAAGAATCAAAAGACTTGAACTATTTTCCAATTGAAGAACTTATTGGGTCTTTGATGACCTATGAAATGACTTATGTGACACTTGAACTTGAGAACAACCTTTTAAAGAACAGGAAGGATTTGACACTTAGAACAAATGAAGACCACTCGAGTGAAAGCTCAAATGATGATGAACTCAAACTTCTCACTATAAAATTTAAAAGGTTCATTAAACAAGAATTAAAAAAATAAAAATAAACTTAAAAAGAAGTTGCTAAAGAAGAAGAGGTCACTTAAGGCGGCTTGGAACGAACCAAGTTCCTCCGAAGATGAAGAACAAATTGACAAAGGCGAGGTGGCAAACTACGCCTTAACGACTTTCGACGATAAGGTAACCAAAACCTCTTTGCCTTATTTCAAAATTACTTAATATTTTTTTATGAGTTATTTTTAAATTAGTTAGTAAATAAAAAATATATATCATGCTTCTTTTTCTAGTTAATTTTGAAAATGATAATGATAATTGCATGTTTTATGAAAATACAACAAAATGTTAGATTTAAATCTAATGATTAATCCTATGTATGTTTTTAAGAAAAAAATAATGTGTATCTAAATAGATTATTTTTTATTTTGATTGAAAATGCTTTATGAAATTATGTATGATGATATCATGCTTAATGAGTTTATAGTTTGAAATTTTGCATATTATACCTTGAAAACTTGAAGTCATGCTTTGATGTCATGCCCGAAGTAGTAATGCATATTGATCATGCTTAATAAGTTTATATTTCGAAATTATGCATGATGATTTTTGTGATTCATCGCTTATTGATCTTTGTTGCAATGAAAGTTACTTTTTCGGTTTTAAACAAGATAGATGGTTTTCATATGAAAAACTTGAGCATATTTATATAAAATATAAAATAAAACACATAAAAAGAAAAATATATAATCATTGGAATTAAAATGATAAATCAAATCTCTTGTTTAAAGAAGCAATATGTTTAATGTGTCATATTTTTTGTCATGATGGTGAAATTTATTTTTTCGATCTTAAACAATTATGCATATTTTTATTTGGTATAAAAAAGATAAAAGCATGCTTGTATGAAACAAACAACTTAAAATGAAACATCTCTATCTTATTGACTTTTCGATAAAAGATTTATGAATCTATGTATATTATGCTTTTGTGAATCTCTTGGACTATGAAAATAAATTTGAATGAGTTTTATCGAAATCATAATTTCTTGAGATTTATAATATGAAATCTTTTATGAATCAAGATCTCTTATTTGATCTCTTATGTTTCTCTTTATCATTTGCTAAAGAGGAAAATAATCCAATTCATGATCTTGATTTCTCGATATTTGATACTTGAAATCTTTCTATGAATTAAGATCATTTTCTCCTTATTTCTTTTTGCTATTCACAAAAAAAAAAGGGCGACTTATCCTAACAAACCATGATATGCTACTTCTTCCCTTCTTCGTTCTTATTTACAATGACAAAAGGGAGAAAGAAAATCGCTAGCATCTCAAGAGATTGATAAATCAATTAATGTCATTTTGAATCTCTTATGATTTTGATGATTTCAATCTAAATAATATTTTTCCAATCGAATCATGAACTTTCTCTTGATTTCTTAACTTGAGATTTTCTTTTATGAATCAAGATTTTTTACTCTTTATTTTCATATGATTCTTGTATTTTGTTTAAGAGAAAATTTTCTATATGAATCATGTCTTTGGGTATTCACATGATCTTATATTTCATTATATGATTTTTATAATTCCTTGTATTTATGAAGTATATCTCAACACCAAAATTCTCTTGATATTTTTCATGTGATGATATGAAATTATGCATGAAATACTCATGAATTTATGTTGATGTATACAAATGAGAAGTTATGATCATGCATGATAGGATGTAATGTAATTTGACATTTTGATACCATCATGATTTGAATTATTTATGATTTAGAATGATACATACAATGCTATGATTTGTTGTTATAATGATGCATCATGAATGCTTGAGTATCATGTATGATATGCCCATAGTGATGATTTATTTTTGGTATCATGCATGAAGTAAGGAGGAAATGCAAGGATTTTAAATTGTGCATATTTTAATTTAAAACTATAATGATGCACAAATATACTGAAATAAGATTGATACTTTACCTTTGTCATGATTTAAAAATTATTATAAAGGGAAAAAGAATTACAAAATTATTTTCTTCCCTTCTTTTTGACAATGACAAAGGAGGAGAAAGAACTAGCTTGCATGTTCTAAAATGATGTAAAATTTATTAGCTTGCTTGATGTAAAACTTACTATCTCGCTAGCTTCCACATCTCAAGTAGAAGCAAAAATGCTAACTTACACTTCTCAAAAGAGAAAAAGAACTTGCTATCTTGAACATCACCAAAAATTGCTAGCTTGTCTATCTTAAGAAGGAAAAGTGCAAACTTTACAATCTTGCACATCTTTAAAATTAATGATGGTTTGGTGATTAGGGATATTATAAAGTGATAAAAAAATTCGCTAGCTTGTATGTTATAAAACTTGCATATCTCTAAAACTTGCTAGTTGTACTTCTCCTTTTTGTTGATGACAAAAGGGGAGAATTTATGTTAATGATCATGCATGGAATGATGTATTAAAAATTTGATTATGCATGATTTTATGATCACATGTTGCAAATATTCATGATGAAATATTGCTTTGACTTGAATTCAATTTGACTTCAAGGTTCTATCAATATGGCATATTGATAGGGGGAGTTAAGGTTAACTCCATCATCAATTGGTTGTCATCATCAAAAAGGGGAAGATTGTTGAATCTCGAATTTTGATGATGAAACCAATTGATAGTGTTTATAATTTGATCTGCATTTTGAGTGACGCTAGAAGCCAAGCGATCGATCGCCGTATCAATAGAAGGCCTCGGCCATGGGTTCAGGCATCAGGCCAAGAAGAGCAAAAATTGTGCTAAGAAAATAGGAGTTACAGAGGTCAACTGGTTGATTGGGCAATAGGCTGCAAGATAAGACGATGCGTCGAAGAATCGGATGAAGTGTCGATGAACCAATGACATGCCGGACAACATTTGATTTAAACCTTTTAATAATTGTCTAGATCGAAGTAGGTTTTAAGAAAAGGAAAACTTGAGAAGGAAAACTTGCTACTCAAAGAAACTCTAGAAAAATTTAAGGTTAGTAGCAAGTCCATAAACACGATCCTTGCCAATAAAGGTCACGTTCATAGAAGAGGTGGGATCAGATTTATGAGTAGCTCTCACCAAAACCCAACCACCTTTGTTAAAGGTCCTACCTTGCATGTATCACCCCGCACCAAATGTAACTTTTGTTGCAAACTTGAATATGTTGCTTATAAATATATGTTTAAGAGACAATCCACATAAATTGATTTGGATTCCTAAAGGAACCGTAAAGAACTCCATGCAAAATAATAAGTTGAGTAGATCGATTTTTTAGGCACCCAAGGTCAAATGGTTACATAAAAATCACCTTTTTTTAAGAAATATTTATCATCACAAACTAAGAGTAAGAGATGGTACCTTGATAGTGGATGCTCAAGGCATATGACCGAAGATCCATATAAATTCTCTAAGCTCACTAGTCTAGACGAAGGGTATGTCACCTTCGGAGACAACAAGGGCAAAATCATTGGCAAAGGAACCATAGGTAACAAATCTAACTTTTTAATTGAAGATAAGTTGTTGGTTGATGGATTAAAGCATAATCTTTTGAGCATTAGTCAATTGTGTGATAAAGGATACATCATTAGATTTGAATCCAATGCTTGCATTATTAAAAAATCATACAGAAACACATCTATGATTTCCCTAAAACATAATAATGGATACGCTATTGACATTGATGATCTTTGTAATGAAATGTATTTTTCGATTTTGAATGACGACGCTTGGCTTTAGCATAGGAGATTGGGTCATTTTAGCATAAAACTAATCTCTCAAATCTCATCTAGAGACCTTGTAAGAGGTATTCCAAATATTAAGTTTATTAAAGATAATGTGTGTGATGTATGACAATTAGGAAAACAAATAAAAGGTAATTTCAAATCAAAGAATCAAATAAGCACCTCTAAACCATTACAATTGATCTATATGGATTTGTTTGGACCAATTGATACAACAAGCCTAGGAGGTAGCAAATACGCCTTTGTAATTATGGACGATTATAGCAGATATACTTAGACATACTTCTTGGAACACAAAAGTGATTACTTTGAGTGTTATTCTAAGTTTTATATACTTGCTTAAAATGAAAAAAGCTTTATGATTTCATCAATTCGGAGTGATCATAATGGTAAATTTCAAAATCATGATTTCCAAAACTTTTGTGAATCTACTAGATACAACCACAATTTCTCTACTTTGAGAAATCCTCAACAAAATGGAGTAGTAGAAAAAAAAATAGGAGTTTACAAGAAATATAAAGAACTATATTAAACGAACATAGCCTATCCAAATATTTTTGGGCCGAAGTCATTAATACAGCATGCTATGTCATGAATAGGATTCTAGTAAGACCATTACTTTTCAAAAATCCTTATGAATTATGAAATAATAAAAAACTCAACGTTTCGTATTTAAAAGTTTTCGGTTGTAAATGTTTTATCTTGAATGAAAAAGAAGCCTTAGGAAAGTTTGATGCAAAATCCAATGAAGGTATTTTTCTTAGTTATTCTATTTCTAATGTCTTTCATGTCTTTAATAAAACAACTTTGGTTATAGGAGAGTCTATTCATGTTGTCTTTAATGAAGTTTCCGAATTTAAGAAAAACGATTTGATGATGATCTTAATTTTGATGCTTTAAATTTGAATGAAACCTCTCCTCTAACTAGCAACTTGGATATATCTTCTTTCGAAACATCCTTACTTAAAGAATGGAAGTATGTAGATGCTCATTTTAAGGAGCTAATCATAGGAGACACATCAAAGGGTGTTCAAACTCGTTCTTCTCTTAAAAATTTTTGTGCCAACGTCGTTTTTCTTTCTTAAATTGAATTGAAATACATTGACAAAGCCTTGAAAGATGATTCATAGGTTATCACAATGCAAGAAGTGTAGAACCAATTTGAGAAAAATGAGGTGTGGAAGCTTATTCTAAGACCTAATGACCATTTAATTATTGGTACTAAATGGGTCTTCAGAAACAAGCAAGATGAATTTGGTATCGTGGTTAGAAACAAGGCTAGATTACTAGCCAAGGGTTTCAACTAAGAAGAATGTATCGATTATAAATAAACCTTCGCTCATGTGGCAAGATTAGAAGTCATAAGTGTTAGGATCGAGAGCACTAAGAGGGGGGGGGGTGAATTAGTGCAGCAGATATTTTTCAGCGATTAAAACGAAAGCTGCGTTCGTTCGATAAAAAAACGATTTACGTCTAAGTGCAGATTTAGAAAGTTCTGAACTTAGAAACTTGTTCGTAAGATCGCAGAAGGCAGTAAGCAGTTATGATTGAAATCAAAACGTAAACGTAAAATGAAATATGATGATCGTACGAGAAAAGCCGATTTACGTCTAAACGCAGATTTGGAAAATTCTGAACTTAGAAACTTATTCGTAAGATCGCAGAAGGCAGTAAATAGTTATGATTGAAATCAAAATGTAAACGTAAACTGAAATATGATGATTGTACGAGGAAAGCTGATTTACGTCTAAACGTAGATTTAAGTCTAAACGCAGATTTACGTCTGAACCTTGAAACTCGTTCGTAAAATCGCAGAGGGCAGTAAGCTATTGAGAAGTTTGCAGTGAAGGTAAAATACTCAAAGGAAATGCAAACCGAGATTTAGAGTGGTTCGGTCAATCTTGACCTACTCCACTTTTGGCTTCCTCCACCGACGAGGTCACCGACGTCAACTAGAGGCCTTCCTTCAATAGGCAAAGGCCAACCACCCTCTTACAGATTCACTCCTTTTGACGGGCTTAGGAGACAACCCTTACAGAAGTTTTCTCTCCTCTCTTTACAACTCAAACTTGAAGAATAGAAAGAGGAGAACTAGCAGTTTTGAGCTCTAAGAAACACAGAAAGACAGCAAGATTTCGAGTGTGTGTTCTTTGCTTTCAGTGTTGAATGGGTGGGGTATTTATAGGCCCAAACCCAGTTCAAATTTGGAGCTCAAATCTGTCAATTCCCGAAATTCCGGGATCAGGCGGTTGCACCTCCTGACTGGGGCGGTTGCACCGCCTGGCAGAGCTCGAAGACTGAGCCTCTAGGCGGTGCCACCTCTGTCAGGGGCGGTTGCACCTCTCTGCCAGAGCTCGAAGACCGAGCTCAGGCGGTTGCACCGCTTGACTGGAGAGGTTGCACCGCCTGGCAGAGCTCGAAACTAGAGCTCTAGCGGTGCTACCTCTTGACAGAAGAGTTTGCACCGCCCAGTCTCGCTCGGAGACTGAGCCCGGGGCGGTGCCACCTCTTGGCTGGGGCAGTTGCACCGCCCTGTCTCGCTGGGAGACATAGCCTGGGCGGTGCTACCTCCCTGCCTGGGCGGTTGCACCTCCCACAGCAACCTGGGTCCGAATGGGTTGATTCATTCGGCCCAATTTGAGTTCTTCAGGGGCCCAATTGCCCCAAGATTAAGCTAATGGGATCACCTCTCATTTCTAACTTAATCAATGTGCTAACTACGATTATTTCCTAAGACAAATTCTGCAGCTTGCTCCGGTGCGTCAATCGCTTCTTCCGGCGAGTTTTCGGCGAACTTCCGTCGATCATCCGACGAACCCTCGGTGATGCTCCTGCGGACTTCCGGCAAACTCCTGGACTTGCGACGATCCACTTGGCAAGTTCCGATGAGCTCCTTTGGCAAGCTTCTGGACTTCTCGGATTTGTTCCCGTAGAACCTCCGACGACTGTCCGAACTTCCGTCGAGCTCTCGAACTCCCAACGTGATCATTGTCATGACTCCGGCGCAACTCCTGCTACATGTCTTACTTTCATCGTAGTCAATCCTGCACACTTATCTCAACACATACATTAGACAACAAATGACAATTGACTTCATCATCAAAATCCGAGATTCAACAATAAGGATACTCCTTACCTATGCTAGTAGTAATAATTTTAAGTTACTTCAAATGGATGTCAAGAGCGCTTTCCTAAATGGCTTTATTTTCGAAGAAGTGTATGCTGATCAACCACCCGTATTTGAGAACTCTCTTTTTTCTAATCATGTGTTTAAGTTAACTAAAGCTCTCTATGGATTAAAATAAGCATCGAGGACTTGGTATGAGAGACTTAGCTCCTTTCTTATCTAAAATAATTTCTCTAAATGCAAGGTCGATGCTACATTGTTTATTAAAAAAATTGAAAATGACTTTCTTATTATTTAAATTTATGTTAATGATATTATTTTTAGTTCTACAAATGAATCTTTATGTGAATCGTTTGCCAAGAGTTTGAAATGAGTTTGATAGGTAAATTAACTTTCTTTTTTGGTTTACAAATCAAACAACTTAGTGATGGTATTTTTCTTAGTCAAACCAAATATGCGTTAGAATTTCTAAACTGGTTTAATATGGATGGTTCAAAACCTATCAATACTCCTATGAGTACCAACACTAAGTTAGACATGGACGAAAGTGGAGAAAGCTTTGATCAAAACACTTATAGGGGTATGATAGGTAGTTTAGTATACCTCACCGCAACTAGACTAGACATCATGTTTAGCGTAGGACTTTGTGCTAGGTTTCAATCTAATCCTAATCTATCTCATCTTAAATCCATTAAAAGAATTCTTAGATATCTTAAAGGAACCCATAATCTAGGATTATGGTATCCAAAATTCAAAAACTTTGAATTAATTGCTTATGCTAATGCGGATTTTACTAGATGTAGAGAAGATAGAAAAAGCACAACTGGAACATGTTAATTATTAAGTCATGCACTTGTCTCATGGTCTTCTAAGAAACAAAACTCGGTTGCATTATCTACAACCAAAGTTGAGTATATAGCCGCTGGTGCATGTTATGCACAAGTTGTATGGATGAAAAATACATTAGAATATTATAGAATTCACCTTAAGAATATTCCCATAAAAAATGATAACACAAGTGCAATATGTTTAACATAAAATCCTATTCAACACTCTAGAACTAAACATATTTGACGTTAGGCATCATTTTATAAGAGATCATATTAATAACCATGATATATCTTTAGAGTTTATTGATACGAAACATTAATTAGCTGATATATTTATAAAACCTTTAAATGAAGAATAATTTGATTTCATTAGAAGAGAGTTTGGGATGTTAAACTGTCCGAATGCATGTGTTTGTTGTATATCTTTTCCAAACTTTCTCGATTTTTTGTAAGTAAAGCTTTCATGAATTTATTTAATTTTGTAAATAAAGCTTTCATGAAATTCAGAATTTCAATTTACTTGGTATCAAATTTACTTCATACCCTTGCTCCATCACTTAATAATTTTTGATACACTTAGTCCCTTCATTCATATATTTCATTGACAAATACATCTCTCACGGATTTCACTCTTGTGAATTTTTAATGAGAAACGGATTTTATTGACGGATATTCATGAACTTTCTATTGAATCCCATATTTTGATGATGAAATCAATTGAAGGGTTAATTGATCTAATCCATATTATTGAGTTAAGTGTGTAAGATTAACTACGATAGCTTGAAGACATAAAGCAAGCCTACCGAAGTTTAGTTTGATGGGTGTTCGAGAGTCCGCTGAGAGTCCGAAGATTCGTTGGAAGTGCTGTCGGAACCAACCGAGAAGAATTGAAGTCTCACTTTACATAGCAACAAGCTTTCGGTTTTCATCTTTTCACTTTACTCAAGCTACTTTCTCTAAGTTATGGACGAATTGGAATTTATAAGTTTTAATCCGCTGCACTAATTCACCCCCCCCCCCCTTCTTAGTACCACTC
This sequence comes from Musa acuminata AAA Group, assembly GCF_036884655.1. Lineage (NCBI taxonomy): Eukaryota > Viridiplantae > Streptophyta > Magnoliopsida > Zingiberales > Musaceae > Musa > Musa acuminata. The sequence goes on along the minus strand of NC_088353.1, from coordinate 29,458,951 downwards.
CGATCCTAACAAGAGCTAGGCTCACTCTCATATTTGATTTAATACCCAAGATAGATGGCTTACTCCGGCATGCATGAGAGTCATTCCATTACACGTCCGCCTATATTTAATGGGTCGGATTACACGTATTAGAAAACTCGAATGAGGATCTTCCTCATTTCTATGGATTTCGAGCTTTAGACCATTGTCAAAAATAGATTTAAAAAATCTTCTCTTCTGATAAGCGAATGGGATGAATTGGAGAAGAAGGTTTTTGTTTTAAATACAAAGGCTATGAATGTCTTGTTTTGTGCATTGGAGAAGAATGAAATTAATCGCATTTCAATTTGTGATTCGGCTTTTGATATTTGGAGAACTCTTGAGGTCACTTATGAAGGCACTAGCCAAGTGAAAGAATCTAAAATCAACATTCTTGTGCACTCTTACGAACTTTTTCGAATGAAACCAAGTGAGTCCATCGAAGATATATACACCCGTTTTACAGATGTCATCAATGGACTCAAAGCTCTTAGTAAAAGTTTTTCTAACTTTGAACTAGTAACTAAAATTTTAAGATCCCTTCCAAAGAGTTGGGATCCAAAAGTTACGGCCATTCAAGAGGCTAAGGACCTTAAAACATTTCCTCTTGAAGAACTTATTGGGTCTCTAATGACCTACGAAATAACGTGTCATGCTCATGAAGAGCTCTAGAACCCCCTTCCAAAGAACAGGAAGGATATGGTGCTTACATCACAAGAAGACCACTTGAAAGGAATATCAAGTGATGAGGACAGTAACGATGACATTGCACTTTTAACTCAAAACTTTTAAAAATTTATAAGAAAGAACAAATTTAAAAATAACACTAAAAATAAACTTGAACATAAAAAGGACCAAGTAATATGCTACGAATGCAAGAAGCCGAGGCACTTCAAAAATGAATGCCCCCAAGCCAAGAAGAAGCAATCGAAAAAGAAGAAAGCTTTAAAAGCGACTTGGGACGATTCAAGTGATTCCGAAAGTGAAGAAGCTAGCAAAAAAGAGGAGGCAAACTTCGTGCTAATGGCTTTAGGAGAAGAGGTATGTGATTTAATCAATGAAGATTTATCTTTCAATGAACTTTCTATCGCTTTTTATGAATTATTTGATGAGTGTAGGACTATTAGTAAGAAGTTTAATCTATTAAAGAAAGAGCATGTCTTACTACAAAATAAGCTTGATAATCTTCAAACATGCTCTAAGTGTGAACACTTAGAAGCAATAAAAAATAAAAATTTGCTACTTAAAGAGACCTTAAATAAGTTTAAAGTCGGTAGTAAGGGATTGGACATGATCCTTGCAAACAAGGGTCACATCACAAATAGAAGTGGAATTGGTTTTGTGAGAGGATCTCACCAAAATCTTACCACTTTCATTAAAGGACCCACATTACTTGTTTCACCTCGCTTGAAATGAAACTTTTGTTGTAAATCTAGATATGTTGCTTACAAATGTCCATTTAGGAAAATTAGTCCACATAAGTTGATATAGGTTCCTAAAGGAACTATAAATAGTTCAATGATGAATAACAAAATTGGTCGATCAATTTTTGAGGCACCCAAAATCAAATGAGTACCTAAAAACCATCCTCTTTTGTAGACAAACTCACAAGCTAGGAGTAAGAGATGGTATCTTGATAGTAGATGCTCAAGACACATGACTGGAGATCCATCTCATTTCTCTATGCTCACTAGCAAAGAAGAAGGGTACATCACTTTCGGAGACAACAACAAAGGCAAAATCATTGGCAAGGGAACCATAGGTAACAAATTAAAATTTTCAATTGATGATGTATTGTTAGTTGATAGATTAAAATATAATCTCTAAGTATTAGTCAATTATGTGATAAAAGTTACATCGTTAAATTTGAATCTAATGTATGTATTATTGAAAAACCAAACAATAACATGTCAATGATTGCTTTAAACAAAATAATGTCTACACAATCAACCTTGACGAACTGAGTAATGAAATGTGCTTCTCCGCTTTAAATAATGATGCTTGGCTTTGGCATAGGAGATTAGGCCATGCAAATATGAACCTAATAGCTAAGATCTCATCTAGAGAATTAGTACGAGGGATTCCCAATATGAAGTTTGTTAAGAACAAAGTATGTTATGCGTGTCAACTAGGTAAACAAATAAAAACTAGTTTCAAACCAAAAAAATCAAATTAGCACCACTAGACCATTACAATTGATCCATTTGGACTTATTTGGACCAATTGACACAATGAGTCTAGGAGGAAGCAAATATACCTTCGTAATTGTCGATGACTATAGTAGATACACTTGGACCTATTTTTTGGCTCACAAATGTGATTGTCTCAAATGTTTCTCTAAATTTTGTAAATTTATTCAAAACGAAAAAGGCTTCATGATTTCATCAATTCGGAGTGATCATGGTGGCGAATTTCAAAACTGTGACTTCCAAAGTTTTTGTGAATCCAATGGATATAATCATAACTTCTCCACTCCGAGAAATCCTTAACAAAATGGGGTAGTTGAAAGAAAAAATAAAAATTTACAAGAAATGACAAAAACCATGTTAAATGAACATAGTCTACCTAAGTATTTTTGGGTCGAAGCCGTTAATACGGCTTGCTATGTCATGAGTAGGGTTCTAATAAGACAATCTCTATCAAAAACTCCCTATGAATTATGGAATAACAAAAAACTAAATGTTTCTTATTTTAAAGTTTTCGGTTGTAAATGCTTTATTTTAAATAAAAAGGATGCCTTAGAAAAATTTGATGCTAAATCCGATGAAGGCATCTTTCTTGGTTACTCTTCCATTTCTAAGGCTTTTCATATTTTTAACAAAAGAACCTTAGTTATAGAGGAGTCTATTCATGTAGTTTTAAATGAAATTTTCAAGTTAAAAAAAAATAATTTTGATGATGATCTTAGTTTTGATAAATTGAATTTAAATGAACCCCCTCCTCAAAATAGTAACTTAAATGTATCTTCTTCCAAAATTTCCTTACCCAAGGAATGGAAGTATGTAGATACTCATCCAAAGGAGCAAATTATAGGAGATACATCAAAAGGGGTTCAAACCCGTTCTTTCTTCAAGAATTTTTATGCTAACGACACCTTCCTTTCTCAAATTGAACCTAAATGCATTGACGAAGCCTTGAAAGATGATTCATGGGTTATTGCAATGCAAGAGGAATTGAACCAATTTGAGACGAATGAGGTATGGAAGCTTGTTCCTAGACCTAGTGACCATTTAGTCATTGGTACTAAATGGGTCTTTAGAAATAAGCAAGATGAATGCGGTATCATGGTTAGAAACAAGGCTAGACTAGTGGCCAAAGGTTTCAACCAAGAAGAAGGTATCGACTATGAAGAGACCTTCGCTCCTATGGCAAGATTAGAAGCCATTAGGATGCTCCTTGCCTATGCTAGTAGTAATGATTTTAAACTATTTTAAATGGATGTCAAAAGTACTTTCTTGAATGGTTTTATTTCCGAAGAAGTGTATGTTGAACAACCTCCCGGATTTGAAAATTCTCTTCTTCCTAATCATGTATTTAAATTAACTAAGGCTTTCTATGGCTTAAAACAAGCTCCTAAAGCTTGGTATGAAAGGCTTAGTTCCTTTCTTATTTTAAATAATTTTACAAAAGGCAAGGTTGATACTACATTGTTTATCAAATATTTTAAAAATAATTTTCTTATTGTTCAAATTTATGTTGACGATATTATTTTTGGTTCTTCGGATGAATCACTATGTGAATCATTTGCCAAATATATGAGTCATGAATTTGAAATGAGCCTAATGGGTGAATTAACCTTCTTTTTAGGATTGTAAATTAAATAACTTAGTGATGGTATATTTCCTAATCATTCTAAATATACATTAGAATTGTTAAAATGATTTAACATGGATGGTTCAAAAGCAATAAACACTCCTATGAGTACTTCCACTAAGTTAGATATGGATGAAAATGGTGAAAACTTTGATCAAAAAATGTATAGGGGAATGATAGGTAATCTACTTTACCTCACCGCGACTAGACCGGATATCATGTTTAGTATAGGACTTTACACTAGGTTTCAATCTAATCCTAAATTATCTCATCTTAAAAGTGTTAAAAGAATTTGTAGATATCTTAAAGGAACTCCCAATTTAGGATTGTGGTATCTGAAATATGATAAATTCAATTTAATAGCTTATGCATATGCCGACTTTAGCAGATGCAGGATAGATAGAAAAAGCATATCCGGAACATACCAATTTTTAGGACATGCACTTGTTTCTTGGACTTCCAAGAAATAAAATTCAGTTGCACTATCTACGGCAGAAGCCGAATACATTGCTGCAAGTACATGCTATGCACAAGTTGTTTGGATGAAGAATACATTGGAAGACTATAGAATTTATTTGAAGAACATTCCCATAAAATATGATAATACAAGTGTCATTTGTCTTACCAAAAATCTAATTCAACACTCTAGAACTAAGCATATCGATATTATACATCATTTCATACGCGACCATATCCTTAACAATAATGTCATTCTAGAGTTTATTGACACAAAAAATCAATTAGCAGACATTTTTATAAAAGCCTTAAATGAAGACCAATTTAACTTTATTAAAAGGGAACTAGGCATGTTAAATTGTCCTTGTGAATAAACTTGATTTTATGTATTTTTTGAAGTTCTTTTTTTTTCTTTCCTCTTTCCGGTTTTCGTGGATTTGACTTTCTTTTTCGATTCCAAATGACATCTTAAAGAACAATCCAAGATCCTATCCTATCTTGAATCAAACACCTCTGAAAACAAAAAAGGGGGGAGGGAAGGAAAATTTTTGGCACGCCAGCGGTGGCACCGCTAGAACTGGTGGTAGCACTCTAAATTTCTTCATCACATCATGACTAGCATACTACTTCCCAAACAATTTCATCATGATGAAATTATTTAAATAGATCTAAGCACTATGTATTGGATAATGACTAGCCAACATAATTGTTTTGGATACTTGATCTGGCAACATATGCAGGATATAATAGCTAAAGACACAATGTCACCATATGGGGGGTTAGTCACTTGATTAATACTTCCATAATATTTGTGTCTCACCCAATGAAGAAATAATTCAAGTTGATCGATTTACCACTATCAATAGAAACCTGCTTAAAAGACTTAGGTACACCTTTAGCAATGGTGTTTGGGTTAGGCAACTTAGAAGGACTGATCCAGTTCCTCCACTAGTCGAACACCTCGAAACACCAATTTTTAGGGGAAATGAATCTCCTCCTAATTCCTTTGGTGTAGCACCTTCAGAATCTGCTCCTACTTCATCCTCTGAAGATCTCATTATGGTAGAATTGCATCAGATCAAATCACAATAAGAGCAATTCAAATCACAGCAAGAGCAAATTCAATCTCAACAAGTTGAAATTTTGAGGGAATTGCGACAAATGAATCAAAAGATAGATGTCATGTATAAGAACTATGGATTTCCTCCTAAGGATTAATTGATATGCCTTCTTATTCTGTTACCTTGATATGTGATCCTTGTATAATTACTCTTAATACCAAGTTAAAGCTTTGCTATCTTTGTTCTTTTTGTATGAAAGCCGTGCTGATTCTTTTTTAGATGAATTTTGTAGAATCTTATGAATGCTGATTTTCTTTCGAATGATATGAAGTTCGAATAAATGCTGATTTTCTTTCTAATAATATGAATTTTGGACGAATGCTGAACTTGTTGTTACAAGATGAATTTTGTATAATCTTATGAATGCTGGATGATCGATCTTTATGCTGAACTCCTTTTCTAATGATTTTATGATCATAAATTGTACGCTTAAAGTCTCATCTCCTTTTTGTCGATGACAAAGGGGGAGAAGAATGAGCAAAAGATTGATGACTTGTGCCAATGCGATAGCATGACTTATATGAATTGCAAAAGCTTGTGTAATGCAAATGTCTTATATGCATCGCAAATGTGATAGCATGACTTATATGAATTGCAAAAGCTAATATGTTGTGTAATACAAATGTCTTATATGCATCGCAAAAATGTCTTATATGCATTGCAAAACGTTTTGAGAACATCGCAATATGAAAGTTTTTAGATTGGTTGTCGTTTCATCTCATGATCATATGAAATCATGCCTTACATTTATATCATGAGATTTATGTTGATAGTTCATATCTCTTGCCGAAATGACAATTGTCTTTTATCATTCGACTTGAAAATAATTTTAATAACTTGAAATTATGAGAAATATGAAGTTTTGTATTTGCTCATGCTTATTGAGAATAACGATAAGTTCAATGGATAGAACTTATCGGTTTAGGCTTGAATTCAAAGAGATTGAATTCAAGTATTTTTATCTTCTCATTATATGGCATTTAAATAGGGGGAGTTATGTTTAACTCCGTCATCAATTGATTGTCATTATCAAAAAGGGGGAGACTGTTGAATCTCGGATTTTGATGATAAAATCAATTGATGGGTTAATTGATCTAATCCATATTATTAAGTTAAGTGTGCTGGATTAATTAGATAGCTTGAAGACATAAAGTAGGTCTACCGGAGTCAAGTTTGATGGGTGTTCGAGAGTCCACCGAGAGTCCGAAGATTCATCGGAAGTGCTGCCGGAACCAACCGAGAAGAAATCGGAGACTTACTAAAGTTTTTAGAAGTCCGCCGGAGAGATCGTCGGAGGTTCGCGGAGATCACCGAGATGGTTCGGCTACTTGCCAAAGACTCGCTGAACTCGCCACAAGACCGGGAGCCTGTTAGGAGTCCGCTGGAAGAAAACCAAGGGTGTATCAGAAGTCCGCTGGAAGTTCGCCGAAAAGCTTACCGGAAGGAAACTCGACGTTGCTGGTTAAAAACGTGCTTAGGACTATGTCTTAATTTCATAATTTTCATGTAATTAGGGTTAGGATTAAGGGTTAATCCTATAAACCAGTTAGGGACCAATTGGGCCCAAGTTCGAACTAGTTTGGGCCAAGTTTGGAGCTTAACCAGTGAGCTGAAATAGTCTAGGTGGTGGCATTACTAGACTGGGTGGTGGCACCACCCAGAACCCAAGAGTTCCGGCGGTGGCACCGCCCAGAACCCAAGAGTTCCGGCGGTGGCACTGCTAGCAAACTGCTGGATTGGGCGGTGGCACCGCCCAGCACCCGAGAGGTCCGACGGTGGCACCGCCGGACTGGGCGGTGGCACCGCTAGTACACTGTCAGTGTCAGACACTGACATGCGGTGGTACCGCCATTGATAGGCGGTGGCACCGCCAGCTCCGGGAACCCAAAAGTAATTCAAATTTGGAGCCTAAATTTGAATCCTCTTGGGGCCTATAAATACCCCTCAATTCTCAGCAAAGAGAACAACTTTTGAGAAGCAAGAGATTGAGATAAAAGCCTTAGCAAAGTCTTTAGCAAGTTTTGTTTTCAATAGCTTGAGTGTTCACCTCCCTCTTTCTATTTAAAAATTTGTAATAGTGTGAACCACTTGTAAAAGGTTGTAAGAGGGGTATTTGTCCTTCCCTTTCAAAGTGATTTGCTAGTGGAAGTTGGGAGCCTCATTAAAGAAGGCTTCTCAAGTGGATGTAGGTCATTTTGACCGAACCACTTTAAATTGATGTGTTCCTTGAATGTGTGAGTATTTATTTTTCTGAAACCTTTATTTACATAACAGTAAGCTTTCGGTTTTCATCTTCTCACTTTACTCAAGCTACTTTCTCCAAGTTATTGACGAATTGAAATATATGCATTTATGAAATCATTTTCAATTTTACAAGTTTTAATCCACTGCACTAATTCACCCCCCCTCTTAGTACCGCTCTGATCCTAATACTTTTAATATTTCGATTCTTCTTGATAAATGCACTATTCATGAATCTTTCCTTCTCTTTTCCTTTCAAGAAGAATCCTATCACAATAAGTCAAATTTTACTTGAGACGATTGCCCATTTCCTTTTTGTTGATGACAAAGGGGAAGAAATATGGTAAATTGATGACAAATTGACATTATGAATATTTGAAATAATATATAAGATGTATCATATTGTAAATGCTTGAATGTTTTGTGAATGCTTGAAATATGATTGGTATCATCAAATACATCATAAATATTTGAGAAATATCAAAATGTATCACATATGCATCGTATGTAGATACTTGAAATGTATCATGAATGCTTGAAATGCTTCGTAATGTGGCATGGATACTTAAAAATGTTTTATTCTTAAAATTATGCTTGATTTCATATCATTATGATGAGGTATCAAACTTATCATGCTTAATTTCCTATTTACAATTGGTATCATGCCTCAGATTAATGAATTGTCATCTTTTATTGAAATTTGAATCTTGCTAAATTTTATATTTAAAATTGATATCATACTTGAAAATAATGATTGTCTATCATCATTCGATATTGGACTTGAAAATGGTTGTTATGTCTTGACATTATTTTTATTGTGATAAATACGTGGTATCATATTTTGAAATGGTAAATTATGATTAGTATCATGCTGTGCATGTCAATAAGTTTAAATGCATATAACTTATCGATTTGATGCTTGAATTCAAAATGCCTTGAATTCAAGAGTGTCTTTTATCAAGTATAGCATATAGATTGGGGGAGTTAAGGTTAACTCCGTCATCAATTGATTGTCATCATCAAAAAGGGAGAGATTGTTGAATCTCAGATTTTGATGATGAAATCAATTGATAAATTGTTTGATCCAATCTATATATTGAGAAAAGTGTATAGGATTAACTATAATAGTGATCAAGGCATAAAGCAAAACGAAGTGCCGGAGTTAAGATCCAGAATTTATTGAGAGTTCGAGAGTTCATCGAGAGTCCGGAGGTTCGTCGGAAGTGCTATCGGAATTAGCCAAGAAGCTCATCAGAACTAATTAAGAAGATCATTGTGAAGTTCAAGAGCTTGTTGGGAGTCCGTTGGAAGATTGCTAAGAGATTGTCGGAAGTCCGCCGGAAGCTCATCGGAAGAAACCTATACTTACCAGACTTGTTTTGTTTAGTGTATGCCTTAAAAATTATAATTATCACATAATTAGACTTAGGTTTGGGAGGTAATCTCGTTAAAACTATTAAGGGCCAACTCGGCCCATAATTGGACTGGTTTGGGCCAGATTCAAGGCCCAACTAGGTTTCTGAACCTTATTTGGCAGTGGCACCACCAGATTAGGGTGATGGAATTGCCTAGGGATCATTCTCCAAGAAGCCTGGACAGTGGTACCGTTGGTAGTTATTACTGCCAGGTAGTGGTACCGTCCTGTTCGGTGGTGGTACTGCTAGATCCCAATCTCTAAGGCTCTGTCAAGTAGTAGTATCGCCAGATTCAGTGATGGTACCACCCAGTGTTAGTGCTACAGGCGGTAGTACCGCTAATATCCCGGAAACCTAAGATTAGACACTTTTTTGCTCTAATTTTGAAGCCATCAGAGCCTATAAATATCCCACCCTTTTCTGCATAAAAGTGTGAAAAAATCTTTAAGTGTTAGGGTGTAAAAGTATTATAAAAGTGCAAAGAGTCCTCCTCCTCTCTCTCTTTAGTTTTGCAATCATCCAAGAAGAGGGATGAGGCTTGTAAGGGTTGTCTGCTAAACCCATGAAAAGGAGAAAGAGTTATAAAAAGGTGGTTGGTATTTTCCTATTGAAGGAAGACTATTAGTGGATGCCGGTGACCTTCATAGAGGAGGAATCGGGAGTGGACATAGGTCGGACGATTGAATCACTATAAAATTAGCGTGTTCATTTCTTGTGCGTACTTTACTTTTACTGCATTTCACTTTACTTCATTGTAAAATATTTAATCCCCTCTTCTCTATTCACTTACAAACTTATTCGAGTCAAACGATATTTTAATACGATTTTCATCGAACTAAGAGATTCATCGTATGAAATTTTTCAAAATCGATTAAATTTATCGTTTTTATCCGCTGCACTAATTCACTCACCCCTCTTAGTATCGTTCTTGATCCTAACAAGATATAGTAAGCTACCTATCATACTTCTATAAGTCTTTTGATCAAAATTTTCTCCATCATGATCCATATCTAACTTTTTGGAAGTGCTCATTAGTGTGTTAAAAGCTTTAGTACTATCCATATTAAATCATTTCAATAGATCTAAAGCATACTTAGTTTGACTAATAAAAATTCCATCACTTAATTGTTTAATTTACAATCCTAAGAAAAAAGTTAATATCATCAATATTAAATCATTATTAATATTAATTCCATCACTTAATTTACATTATCCATATTAAATCATTAAACTCATTTCAAACTCTTGACTCATACTTTTGGCAAAATATTCACACAAGAATTCATTTGTAGAACCAAAGATAATATCATCAATATAAATTTAAATGATGAGAAAATTATTTTTAAAATCTTTAATAAACAATGTAGTATCGACTTTGTCTTTCATAAAATTATTCTTAATTAGAAAAGAACTATGCCTCTCATACTAAGTTCATGGGGCTTGTTTCAAACTATAGAGAGTATTAGACAACTTAAAAACATGATTTAGAAAAATGGTATTCTTAAATCCGGGTGGTTGTTCAACATAAACTTCTTCAGAAATAAAGCTATTAAGAAAAGTACTTTTAACATCCATTTGAAATTACTTAAAATTATTATAACTAGTATAAGCAAGGAGAATCCTTATAGCTTTAAGTCTAGCAATAGGAGCGAATGTTTCTTCATAATCGATACATTTTTCTTGGTTGAAACCTTTGGCCACTAATTTAGCCTTGTTTCTAACCACAATACCAAATTCATCTTACTTGTTTCTAATAACCCTTTTAGTACAAATTACTAAATAGTTACTAGGTCTAAGAATAAGCTTTCATACCTCATTTCTCTCGAATTGATTTAATTCCTCATGCATTGCAAAGACCCATGAATTATCTTTAAGGGCTTTGCCAATGCATTTTGGTTCAACTTGAGACAAGAAGGCTATATTAGCATAAAAATTCTTAAATAAAGAGTGAGTTTGAACATATTTTGATGTATATCCAATGATTAGCTCCTTAGGATGAGCATCCACATACTTCTAATTCTTAGGTAAGGATTCTTTGGAAGAAGATGCATCCAAGTTGCCTAGGGGAGGAGAGCTTTTATTCAAATTTAAAGCATCAAAATTAAGATCATCATCAAAATCATTTTTATTAAATTCGGGAAGCCCATTAAACACGACATGAATAGATTTCTCTATAACCAAAGTTCTTTTATTAAAGACACGAAAAGCTTTAGACATAAAGAAATAACCAAGAAAAATGTCTTCATCGGATTTTGCATCAAATTTTTTTAAGGTATCTTTTTCATTTAAAACAAATTATTTACAACCGAAAACTTTAAAATACAAAATATTGGGTCTTTTATTGTTCCACAATTCATAGGGAGTTTTGAAAAGTAATTGTCTTACAAGAACCCTGTTCATGACATAGCATGTCATGTTAATGGCTTCGGCCCAAAAATACTTAGGTAGGCTATGTCCATTATGCATAGTTCTTGTCATTTCTTGTAAACTCCTATTTTTTCTCTCAACAACTTCATTTTGTTGAGGGTTTCTTGAAGTGGAGAAGTTATGGTTATACTCATTTGAATCACAAAAGTTTTTTAAATCATGATTTTAAAATTCACCACCATGATCACTTCAAATAGAGGTAATCATAAAATCCTTTTCATTTTGAACTAATTTATAAAATTTTAAATAATATGTAAAATAATCACTTTTATGTGCCAAGAAGTATGTGCAAGTGTATCTACTATAATCATAAACAATTACTACCTCCTAGGCTTGTTGTATCAATTAGTTCAAATATATTCATATGGATCAATTGTAGTAGTCTAGAGGTGCTTATTTGATTCTTTGATTTAAAACTACTTTTTATTTGTTTTTCTAATTGACATGCATCATAAAATTTGTCTTTGATAAATTTGATGTTAGGCATTCTTCTAATAAGTTCTCTAGTTGAAATATGAGAGATTAGTTTCATGCTAGCATGACCTAATCTCTTATTCCAAAGCCATGCATTATTGTCTAAAGTCGAAAAACACGTTTCATCAAAAAAAATCATCAATATCAATAGTATACACATTATTATTTTTTAAGAAAATCATAGATATATTTTTGTGTGGTATTTTAATTATACAAGTAATAGATTCAAATTTAAAAATATATCCTTTATCACACAATTGACTAATGCTTAGTAGATTATGTTTTAAACCATCTATTAATAATATATTTCAATTAAAAGGTTTGATTTGTTATCTATATTTCCTTTGCCAATAATTTTTCCTTTGTTATTGTCTTCAAATGTGACAAATCCTTCGTCTTGGCTAGTGAGCTTAGAGAAGTGAGTTGGCTAATGACAAATCCTTCATCCCACATTGTTTTGATACTTTCTTTTTCTTATGGGTTGGCAACTTCTTTTTTAAGTAGTGGACACTTATTTTTGAAATGTCCTAGCTTTTTTTATTTACAACATTTGATTGCGTCTTTATTATGTTCACTTTTATTCTTAGATTCTCGTCTTATAGAATTAGTCTTGTTTTCTCTCATGAACTTTTTTAATCTTTTTATAAGGATTGTCATGTCATCATCATCACTTGAGCTTTTGCTCAAATAGTCTTCTTTAGATTTAGGTGCAATATCCTTTCTTTTCTTTAGAAGGCTTTCCTCTTCTTCATTATGTGTTTTACAAGTCATTTCATAGGTTATTAAAGATCTTATGAGTTATTTAAGAGAAAAGTTGTTCAAGTCTTTTGCTTATTGGATTGTTGTTACCTTTAGATCCCAACTTTCTAGAAAAGACCTTAAAATCTCACTCACCAATTCAAAATTAATACAATTTTTACCAAAAGCTTTTAATCAATCGACAACATCCATAAAACGGATGTATATGTCACTAATAGATTCACTTGGCTTCATTTTAAATAATTCACAACTATGAACTAAAAGATTACTTTTAGATTCTTTTATTCTATTTGTGCCTTCATGAGTAACTTTGAGTATGTGCTAAATATCATGTGTGATATCACAAGTAGAAAACTGATTGAACTCATTTTTATATAAAGCACAAAATAAAGTATTTATAGCTTAGCATTTAATGAAAATATTTTCTTCTCAAAATTCTTTTATTCATTCATCGGTTTAGAAAATTTTTAAAAACCAAACTCGATGACATTCCTTAGATCAAAATCCATATAAAGTAAGAAAATACATATTTGTGTTTTCCAATAGATGTAGTTTGTCCCACTAAACATAGGAGGACGAGTGATGAAATGACCCTTTTGGTTGCCTAAAAAAACCATTAGATATCTCTTGGGTGTTAATCCAACTAAGAGATCTAAGCTCTCATACTAATTGTTAGGATCGTAATAGCACTAATGGGGGGGCGGGCATGGGGTGAATTAATGCTATAGCAATTTTAACATATTTTAAAGCTCGATCGATAAATCTATATTGTAAATGCGATTAACCAAAAGTGCAAGGGTTGCGAGAAAAGTAAATCAGTAAGCAATAGTAAATCAAAGCTAGAGAAGAAATGTAAACTAATATATAGTGGTTTGATCGTCCTGACCTACGTCCACTCTTGATTCCTCATCTCTCGAGGCCATCGATTTTCACTACCGATCTCCTTTCCAATGGATGAAGATCAACTACCCTTGTTATAACTCCTTTTAATAGGCTTATAAGAGAACCTCCACACTCATTCTGTTGCAAGAGACCTCACCTCCTACAATTTAGAATTGTTAGGATCGGAGCAGCACTGGGGGGGGGGGGGGTGAATTAGTGTAGCGGATTAAAACTCGTAAGTTTGAAATCGATTTCGTAAATGTGTAGAGATTTCGATTTGAAGAAATATGACTTAGCTAAAATAGCTCGAGTAAAGGTAGTCAAGAGTAGGAAGATAAAAACCGAATGATTTGTAACTAAGTAGAGAAATGGTTCAAAAAATTAAACACTCACACATTCAAGGAACACCACGATGTCTAGTGGTTCGATCAAATGACCTACATCCACTTTCGAAGCCTTCTTTGATGATGCTCCCAACTTCCACTAGCAAATCACTTTGAAGGGGAAGGACCAAATACCCCTCTTATAACCTTCTTACATGTGGTTCACACTCTTACATATTTTTTTCAAAGAGAAAGAGGGAAGTGAACACTTAAGCTAAACAAGACTTTGCCATAGCTTTTTCTCACTTTCTAACTTTTCAAAAAGGTGTACTCTCTGCTAAGAATTGAGGAGTATTTATAGGCCCCAAGAGGATTCAAATTTTGGCTCCAAATTTGAATTACTTTTGGATTTCCCAGTGCGGGCGGTGCCATTGTCTGTTAGTTGCGGTGCCACCGCCTATCAGTGTCTGACACTGATAGTGTACTGGCGATGCCACTGCCAGACCTCTCGGGTTCTAAGCGGTGCCACTGCCCAGCTCATTGGTTGGGCTCCTAACTTGATCCAAACCAGTCCAAACTCGGGCCCAATTGGCCCATAACCAGGTTATAGGAATAACCCTTAATCTTAATCCAAATTATATATAAACTATGAAATTAAGACATAGCCCTAAGTAAATTTTTAACCGGTAACGTCGAGTTTCCTTCCGGTGAACTTTCGGTGCGATACACCCTCGGATTTCTTCCGACGGACTCCCAGTAGGCTCCCGGTCTTGTGGCGAGTTCAACGAGTCTTTAGCAAGTATATGAACATTCTCGGTGATCTCCATGAAACTCCGACGATCTTTCTGGTGGACTTCCGAAAACTTCAACAAGTCCCTGATTCTTTCTCGGTTGGTTCCAGTAGCACTTCTGATGATTCTTTAGACTTTCAGCGGACTCTCGAACACCCATCGAACTTGACTCTGGTAAACTTGCTTTATGTCTTCAAGCTATCGTAGTTAATCCTGCATACTTAACTCAATAATATGGATTAGATCAATTAACCCATCAATTGACTTCATCATCAAAATCCGAGATTCAATAATCTGCCCCTTTTTTATGATGATAATCAATTGATGATAGAGTTAATCATAACTCCTATCTATATGCTATATTATGAGAAGATAAACATACTTGAATTCAATCTCTTTAAATTCAAGCCTAAACCGATGAGTTCTATCCGTTGAAGTTATCGTTATTCTTAATAAGCATGAGCAAATTCGAAACTTCATATTTCTCATAATTTCAAGGCATGAAATTTATTTTCAAGCCGAATGATAAAAAGACAATTATCATTTCGATAAGAAATAATAATAATTTAAAATTTCAACATGGATCTCATGATTTAAATGCAAGGCATGATTTCATATGATCATGAGATGATTGCTTGTCATATAAATAAAAAAAAATGATAAACATGATACGATAACCATTCTAAAAACTTTCATATGCGATATGCTCAAAAAGTTTTATGATGCTTTTAAGGAATAAAACACATATAAGACATTTTTCATTGCATTATACAGCATATAAGCTATTGCAATACGATACATATAAGTCATGCTAATTTCATATTTGCACAAGTCATCAATCTTTTGCACGTTCTTCTCCCTCTTTGTCATCAACAAAAAGGAAATGAGTTTTCAAGCATAAAACTCGTGATCATTGAAGCTATTCATAAAATCATCTCATAAGAAAAAAATCTTGAAAAGGATATGTCAAAATTGACAAAGCTTCAACTTGGCATTAAGATCGATCATTCAAGGAAGACATCAAATCATCCAAAATAACCTGAAGGTGCCATCAAAATGTTGACAAAATTTTGGAAAGAAACATCCAACATCATATACTGGGATAATGTCAAACGCATGTCAATGTAGCATAGAGGTTTACAATAATAAGAAAGGTTTAACACAATGATTATTCCTTAGGAGGAATTCCAGAGTTTCTATACATGGCATCTATCTTCTGGTTCATCTATCGTAGTTCCCTCAAAATTTCAACTTGCTGTAATTGGATTTGCTCTTGCTGTGATTTGAGTTGCTCTTGTTGTGATTTGATTTGATTTAATTTTGCCATGATGGGATCTTCAAAATATGAAGCAGGAGTTGGTTCTGAAGGTGCTGCACCAAAGGGACTAGGAGGAGGAGATTTATTTCCCTTCCTTCTAGGTTGCCTAATCTATATACCATTGCCAAAAGTATACCTAAGTCTCTTGAGTATGTTTCTGTTGATAGTGTTAAATCGATCGACCTGGATTATTTCTTCATCGGGTGAGACACAAATATTATAGGCAAGTATTAATCGAGTGACTAACCCCTCATATGGTAACATTGAGTTTTTAGCTATTATGTCCTGCATATGTTGCCGGATTAAGTATCCAAAATAATTATTTTGACCGGTCATAATCCAATACATAGTACTTAACTCTATTTGACTAATCTCATCATGATGAAATTGTTTAGGAAGTAGGATGCTTATCATGATATGATGAAGAAATTTAGAGTTAAAGGGCAACAAGTGCTCGCAACTTTTGGGAATTATGCCTAGGTTCGGATTTGCAAAAACAGTTTATAAGGCTTCAGAGTAAGTTGCTCCGATTGCATTGATATCCCATTTACTTCTAAAATAACAACCCCTATCCTTTTCGGCAATTCTAATTAACTCACATATAGTGCTATCAAAGATTCGAATTTGTGTTCCTAAGAGATAGGTAGTTAAGCTATCATTGTCCACACTTAAGTTTGCGTAAAATAACCTAACCAACCTAAGGTAAATCGGTTCATCAATTTGTAGGATAAATAAGACATCTAAATTTGCAAACCATCTAATGGGTTCTAGGTTTCCAAGTTCATCTAGATCAACATGTTTGCCCTTATGTATTGTTCTTATTTTGAAATTTAGATACCTAAGGGCTACTTCATTAGATCTAAAGAGGATTTGGTCATAGGAATCTCCTTCCACCCTTTTCCCTTTTATTCTTGATGATCACTTAGGAGTCATATCTAATCATGATGATAAATTAAGAGATAACTTTAAAGAATAGGCCAAATAATGAGAGGAAGAAAACAATTTCAGATCTTACCTTATATAAGTTTCGAGCTTGATCCAAGAAGAACCTCTCTCTTAAGCTTCTAGAGGCTTAGAATGAGGTTGAGAGAGGTTTAGAGGGCTTTGTGAGAGTGCTAGGGAGGGTGCTCTCGGGTTGGGGGTGGTCCACCGCCGACCCTAACCCCCCCTTCTTTATAAAGGGGTTATCGGGTGATGCCACCACCAACCGAGTGGTGCTACCATTGGTTATGGCGGTGCCACCGCTGGCACGTTAAAAAAAAAATTTATTTTTATTTTCAGAAGTTTTAATGTGTTTGATTTAAGATAGGATAGTGTCTTGGATCACTCTTTAAGATGTCATTTAAAATTGAAAAGAAAGAAATCAAATCCACAAAAACCGAAAAGAGGATAAAATTGTTTTGGAAAATATATACAATCAAGCTCATTCATAAGGATAATTCAACATGCCTAATTCCCTTCTAATAAAGTCAAATTGATCTTCATTTAAGGCTTTTATGAAAATATATACTAATTGATGCTTTGTATCAATAAATTCTAGAATAACATTATTATTATTGACATGATCTCGTATAAAGTGATGCCTAATGTCAATATGCTTAGTTCTAGAGTGTTGAATTGGATTTTTGGTTAGATAAATAGCACTTGTATTATCACATTTTATGGGAATGTTCTTTAAGTAAATTTCATAGTCTTCCAACGTATTTTTCATCCAAACAACTTGTGCACAACATGCACTTGCAGCTATGTATTCGGCTTCCACCATAGATAGTGCAACCGAATTTGTTTCTTGGAAGTCCAAGAAATAAGTGCATGTCCTAAAAATTGATATGTTCTGGATGTGTTTTTTCTATCTATCCTACGTTCGCCAAAATCGGCATCTACATAAGCTGCTAAATCAAAATTATCAAATTTTGGATAACATAATCCTAAATTAGGAGTTCCTTTAAGATATCTAAAGATTCTTTTAATACTTTTAAGATGAGACAATTTAGGATTAGCTTGAAACCTAGTACAAAGTCCTATACTAAACATGATATCCGGTCTAATTGCGGTGAGGTAAAGTAAACTACCAATCATTCCCCAATATGTTTTTTTTTCAAAGCTTTCATCACTTTCATCCATGTCTAACTTAGTGTAAGTACTCATAGGAGTGTTTATAACTTTTGAACCATCCATGTTAAATCGTTTTAACAATTCTAAAGTATATTTAGATTGATTAAAAAATATATCATTACTAAGTTGTTTAATTTATAATCCTAAAAAGAAAGTTAATTCTCCCATTAGGCTCATTTTAAATTCATGACTCACACACTTGGCAAATAATTCACATAGTGATTCATCCGAAAAACCAAAAATAATATCATCAACATAAATTTGAACAATAAGAAAATTATTTTTAAAATATTTGATAAACAATGTAGTATCAACCTTGTCTTTTGTAAAATTATTTAAAATAAGAAAGGAACTAAGTCTTTCATACCAAGCTCTAGGAGCTTGTTTTAAGCCATAGAGAGCCTTTGTCAATTTAAATACATGATTAGGAAGAAGAGAATTTTCAAATCCAAGAGGTTGTTTCAACATATACTTTTTCGGAAATAAAACCATTCAAGAAAGCACTTTTGACATCCATTTGAAATAGTTTAAAATCATTACTACTAGCATAGGCAAGGAGCATCCTAATGACTTCTAATCTTGCCATTGGAGCGAAGGTCTCTTCGTAGTCAATACCTTTTTCTTGGTTGAAATCTTTGGCCACTAGTCTAGCCTTATTTCTAACCATGATACCGCATTCATCTTGCTTGTTTCTAAAGATCCATTTAGTACCAATGACTAAATGGTCACCAGGTATAAGAAAGCTTCTATACCTCATTCCTCTCAAATTGGTTCAATTTCTCTTGCATTACAATAACCCATGAATCATCTTTCAAGACTTCGTCAATGCACTTAGGTTCAATTTGAGAAAAGAAGGCGGCGTTAGCACAAAAATTCTTAAAGGAAGAACAAGTTTGAACCCCTTTTGATGTATCTCCTATAATTAGCTCCTTTGGATGAGCATATACATACTTCCATTCCTTTAGGTAAGGAAAATTTGGAAGAAGATGCATCCAAGTTGCTATTTTGAAGAGGGAGTTCATTTAAATTCAACTTATCAAAACCAAAATCATCATCAAAATTAATTTTCTTTAACTCAAAATTTTCATTAAAAACTACATGAATAGACTCTTCTATAATTAAGGTTCTTTTGTTAAAAACACGAAAAGCCTTAGAAATGGAAGAGTAACCAAGAAAGATGCTTTCATCAGATTTAGTATCAAATTTTCCTAAGGCATCCTTTTCATTCAAAATAAAGCATTTGCAATTGAAAACTTTAAAATAAGAAACATTTGATTTTTTATTATTCCATAATTCATAGGGAGTTTTTGATAGAGATGATTTTATTAGAACCCTATTCATGACATAGCAAGCTGTATTAACGGCTTTGGCCCAAAAATACTTAGGTAGACTGTGTTCATTTAACATGGTTCTTGTCATTTCTTGTATATTTCTATTTTTTCTTTCAATTACCCTATTTTGTTAAGGATTTCTCGGAGTGGAGAAGTTGTGGTTATATCCATTGGATTCACAAAAACTTTAAAAGTCATGGTTTTGAAATTCGCCACCATGATCACTCCGAATTGATAAAATCATGAAGCCTTTTTTGTTTTGAGTAAGTTTACAAAATTTAGATAAACATTTGAAACAATCACTTTTGTGAGCCAAGAAATAGGTCCAAGTATATCTACTATAGTCATCTACAATTATAAAGGCATATTTGCTTCCTCCTAGACTCATCGTGTCAATTGGTCCAAATAAGTCCAAATGGATTAATTGCAATGGTCTAGTGGTGCTAATTTGATTTTTTGGTTTGAAACTAGTTTTTATTTGTTTTCCTAGTTGACAAGCATCACACACTTTGTCCTGAACAAACTTTATATTGGGAATCCCTCGTACTAACTCTCTAGATGAAATCTTAGATATTAGTTTCATACTTGCATGGCCTAATCTCCTATGCCAAAGCCAAGCATCATTATTTAAAGCGGAAAAGCACATTTCATTACTAAGTTCATCATGGTTAATGGTGTAGACATTATTTTATTTTAAAGCAATCATTGATATATTATTATTTGGTTTTTCAATAATGCACACATTAGATTCAAATCTAACGATGTAACCTTTATCGCATAATTGACTAATGCTTAAGAGATTATATTTTAATCCATCAACTAGCAACACATCATCAATTGACAAACTTGATTTGTTACCTATGGTTCCCTTGCCAATGATTTTACCTTTGTTGTTGTCTTTGAAGGTGGCATACCATTCTTCTTTGCTAGTGAGCATAAAGAAATGAGATGGATCTCCAGTCATGTGCCTTGAGCATCCACTATCAAGATATCATCTTTTGCTCCTAGCCTGTAGGTTTGTCAACAAAAAAGGATGGTTTTTAGGTACCCATTTGATTTTGGGTGCCTCAAAAATTGATCTACTAATTTTGTCATTCATCATTGAATTATTTATAGTTCCTTTAGGAACACATATCAACTTATGTAGACTAATTTTCTTAAATGGATATTTGTAAACAACATGTCCGGATTTACAACAAAAGTTGCATTTCAAATGAGGTGAAACATGTAATGTGAGTCCTTTAATAAAGGTGGTAGGATTTTGGTGAGATCTTCTCACAAAACCAATCCCACTTCTATTTGCGAGGTGACCCTTGTTTGCAAGGATCCTGTCCAAGTCTTTGCTACCGACCTTAAACTTGTTTAAGGTCTCCTTAAGTAGTAAATTCTCATTTTTTATTGCTTCTAAGTGTTCACACTTAGAGCATGGAGGAGTTTGAAGACTATCAAGCTTATTTTGTAGTAAGGCATGCTCTTTCTTTAATAGATTGAACTTCTTACTAATAGTTCTACACTCATCAAATAATTCATGAAAAGCGATAGAAAGTTCATCGAAAGATAAATCTTCATTAATTAAATCACATACCTCTCCTCCTAAAGCCATTAGCGCGAAGTTTACCTCCTCTTTGTTGCTAGCTTCTTCATTCTCGGAATCACTTGAGTCGTCCTAAGTCGCTTTTAAAGCTTTCTTCTTCGATTGCTTCTTCTTGGCTTGGGGGCATTCAATTTTGAAGTGTCTCGGCTTCTTACATTTGTAGCATATTACTTAGTCCTTTTTATGTTCAAGTTTATTTTTGGTGTTATTTTTAAATTTGTTCTTTCTTATAAATTTTTAAAATTTTTCAGTTAAAAGTGCAATGTTATCGTCACTGTCCTCATCACTTGATATTCCTTTCAAGTGGTCTTCTTGTGTTCTAAGTGTCATATCCTTCCTGTTCTTTGAAAGGGGGTTCTTGAGCTCTTCATGAGCATGGCATGTCATTTCATAGGTCATTAGAGACCCAATAAGTTCTTCGAGAGGAAATGTTTTAAGGTCCTTGGCCTCTTGAATGGCCGTAACTTTTGGATCCCAACTCTTTGGAAGGGATCTTAAAATTTTAGTTACTAGTTCAAAGTTAGAAAAACCTTTACCAAGAGCTTTGAGTCCATTGATGACATTCGTGAAACGGGTGTACATGTCTCCGATGGACTCACTTGGTTTCATCCAGAAAAGTTTGTAAGAATGCACAAGAATGTTGATTTTGGACTCTTTCACTTGGCTAGTGCCTTCATAAGTGACCTCAAGAGTTCTTCAAATATCAAAAACCGAATCACAAATCGAAATGCGATTAAATTCATTTTTTGTCAAGTACACAAAACAAGGCATTCATAGCCTTTGCGTTTAAAGCAAAAACCTTCTTCTTCAATTCATCACATTCGCTCATCGGAAGAGAAGATTTTTGAAATCCATTTTCGATAATATTCCAAAGCTCAAAATCCATGGAAATAAGGAAGATCCTCATACGAGTCTTCCAATACGTGTAATCCAACCCATTAAATATAGACGGACGTGTAATAGAGTGACCCTCTTGCATGCTAGAGTAAGCTATCTCTCTTGGGTATTAAACCAAATATGAGAGTGAGGGGGGGGTGGGGTGAATTAGTGCAGTGAATTAAAACTCTTAAGTTTGAAATCGATTTTGTAAATGTATAGAGATTTCAATTCGACAAATGATGACTTAGCTAAAATAGCTCGAGTAAAGGTAGTCAAGAGTAGGGAAATGAAAACCGAATGATTTGCAGCTAAATAAAGAAATGGTTCAGAAAATTAAACACTCACACATTCAAGGAACACCACGATGTATAGTGGTTTGGTCAAATGACCTACATCCACTTTCGAAGCCTTCTTCGATGAGGCTCCCAACTTCCACTAGCAAATCACTTTGAAGGGGAAGGACCAAATACCCCTCTTACAACCTTCTTACAAGTGGTTCACACTCTTATAGATTTTTTTCAAAGAGAAAGAGGGAGGTGAATACTTAAGCTATTGAAAATAAGACTTTTCTAGAGCTTTTTCTCACTTTCTAACTTCTTAAAAAGGTGTACTCTCTGCTGAGAATTGAGGGGTATTTATAGGTCCCATGAGGATTCAAATTTGGGCTCCAAATTTGAATTACTTTTGGGTTTCCCTTGTGCTGGCGGTGCCACCGCCTGTCAGTGTCTGACACTGACAGTGTACTGGTGGTGCCACCGCCGAACCTCTCGGGTTCTGGGTGGTGCCATTGCCTGAACTATTCCAGCTCACTGGTTGGGCTCCAAACTTGGCTCAAACCAGTCCAAACTCGAGCCCAATTAGCCCATAACCGAGTTATAGGATTAACCTTTAATCCTAACCCAAATTATATGCAAACTATGAAATTAAGACATAGCCCTAAGCAAATTTTTAACCGGCAACGTCGAGTTTCCTTCCGGCGAGCTTTCCAGCGAACTTCCAATGGACTTCCGATACACCCTCAGATTTCTTCCGGCGGACTCCCAGCAGGCTCTTGGTCTTATGGCGAGTTCAACGAGTCTTTGGCAAGTATCCGAACCTTCTTGGTGATCTTTGTGAACCTCTAACGATCTTTCCAATGGACTTCCGAAAACTTCGACAAGTCCCTGATTCTTTCTCGGTTGGTTCCGGCAGCACTTCCGACGATTCTTCGGACTTTCGACAGACTCTTGAACACCCATCGAACTTGACTCCGATAAACTTGCTTTATGTCTTCAAGCTATCATAGTTAATCCTACACACTTAACTCAATAATATGGATTAGATCAATTAACCCATCAATTGACTTCATCATCAAAATTCGAGATTCAACAAGAATCACCTCTAAACTAAAGATAGAGAAAGAGACTTAAACAATGCTCAAAAAGAGAGTTTCTAAAACTTTTGTGCTAAAAAATAGGTACTCCATCAAACAAGCATGAGTGGTGTATTTATAGACCCCAAAAGGCTTCAAGAATGGAGTTAAAAATTTAAATCCTCAAAACTTTGGGGTATTGATGGTACTACTATCAGTATCAAGTGGCACTACCACCATCATGGGGCTAAGAATCCAAGCTTTGGTGGTACCACTTTCGACCTATGCGGTACTACTGTCGAAACTATCGAAAAAGCATAAATAATGCTTTTCGACTAACTTAAGCGGTACTACCGATTGGGCATGGCTGTACCACTAGCTAGGCTTCCTTTAGGTCACAGATTTTGCCTTTTAATAGGCCCAATTCAGTCCTAATTTAAGCCCAATGGGTTTCTTAACAAGTTGGCATGGTTTTAGCCCAATACCAACTCAATTTGGCCCGAAAAGACCTCGATCAAGACTTTAACAATCCAACTATATATTCGGCATAATTATGAAGCTTTCAACACATTATCCAATATTTCAATTTGTCATATGATCATTTGGTACTTTGTCCAAACTTTCAGCACATCATCCTTTTCTTCAGCATATCGCCCGATCTATCAGTATGTTGACTTCACCATAACATCTGATCTTTTGGTGTAACACCCAATCCTTCCGACACAATGCCTAAACCCATAGTATGAAGTTCAATCTTCAACACGTTGACTAATCCTCCAACCCGATATCCAATTTCTAACATAATATTTTTCTAACCCAAAGTATGATTATCCTACTTTGACAATTTACCCTTTGATGGTTCAAGTCTGTGATCAAAGTATTTCCTACGTCACTTATCTTAAAAACATATTAGTCTATAAATTTATCAATTGATTTCATTATAAAAATTCAGGATTCAATAGATCATATCTTGCCACATTGGCTAGGTCATACATCGTCATATGGGCTAAGTTATGCCTAGTCACATAGGTTGGGTTGTACTTTACCACATAGATTGAGTTGACTCGGCTTGACAGATCAACTTTACTCACGTTAGATCACATCTAGACTCCTCTTAGCAAATTAGATTTTAATATTTTAAATTATCAAAAAGTAACTTAAATCCATGAATTAAAAATTTTAAATTCATGATCTTAAATTTAAAACTAATTAACTCATAAAAATTTAAACATAATTATTGAAACACAAGTACAACTTAAAATTCATTTAATCTTAAAAGATTATTATAATTTAAATAATCATTCTAATATCACAAATCAATTATTATCATAAAATTTTTAAATTAAAATATTATTATGCATAAAAAATTATAATAATCATAATATCAAGATTTCAAAGTATAAAACAAAACTAGTTAGAAAAGAATAAAAGATCATTTCTCCTAGATGAAATCATCTCTTCAATCCTCCCATTATGCTCGGTGAGAAATAAGGGAGTTGGAGCCCTCTTTATATATGAGAAGATGATATCTCTCTAAAAGTTAAGTAAATATTTAATTTTTATTTTTAATTTATTTTTATTTTACTTTCACACATAAAAATAAAAATAAAATATTTATTTTTATGATTTATACATGAAAATGGAATGTATACTATTTACTTCCTAAAAATTATATCACTATTAGCAAATAAAATAAGTAATAATTTAATTGATTAGTAAATTCTTAACTTATCCATATGATTAAGAAAATTAATTTTAATAATTTCTTTAATCATACTACATAAACATAAAAGTTAATAATAAAGTAATATATTATTTATAATAATTAATTTATGTTAAGGGAGAAATTATCGATGATTATACAAAGAGTTATCGGTTGGAATACTCATGTCAGGAATTGGACCTACTGAGTTAGGTTGTGGAAAGTTTTAGCTGTATGGTTATAGTTTGGACTAATAGAGCTATAGGTTGAGCGAGTGGTGAATTGGCAATCGTCTTAGTACAATCGACGAAGGAGTAAAGGATTGGGTAGTTGGAAGGTTGGGGGAATAGGTTCAACCGAAGGTCTGGGTTAAAGTGGTCTTGGGAGAATTAAGATTGGTGGGTTTGGCAATGGGGCGTTCAACACAGTTTGGCCCAAATTATCTGTCTATTTGACTTGTTAGGCTCTTTAGGGTTCAACATGGATGATCCCATGAAGTTTTCCTAAGACATTTTGGTAGTCTTCATTCTAGCACCAATCTACTAATATAGATTTTGGATGTCCAAGCTAGGATAATGATTATGATCTAACCGATATCCGTTCCAAGTTAGTTTCAATCCGAGTCATTATTCGCAAAATGTCAAACTTATAAAACTAGGTTTGGGGCATTCCAGATAAGTGTCCCTTTGATAGTCAAGTCAATTTTAGAGTTGTTAGCCAATACTAAGAATAAAGTTTTTTGTGTGAGTATATTTGGGGTCCCAATGACTCCGGAGACGATTATGCATAGAATCATCGATGATATGAAGGAAATGTATAGTATCTTGAGGAAAAGCTTGAGGTGATGTTCGCTATACCAAAAGCCTACATTAGTTGAATACGTCAATTAAAATGATTAGTATTTTGATCATAAATATTCACCATGATTGTGTTCCCGATCTAACTATCATATAATGTAATGGTCGCGTGTGATCTATGTGACTCATGATGATTGATTGATCAATTGCTATCAATTAATCAATCATCCTATACTTATAACACTTTAAACGAAAAGGATGATTGAAAGTGTGTTTTTTACTGTTGCACGAAGCTAACAAAACCTCCAATACTCACAAAGATTATATCCAATCCTCACAAAGATTCTTTGGTCCTTCCAGGATTTGGAGCCATATCCTAGGATAAGAGTATAGCACGTCACTATCCATATCCAGTGCAGTAGTTAACCTCGGCCGAAAGCATCACAGTGGCCTTTATACGTGATAAATGTGTTATTGAGCTTCCTGTACCGACTTTATTCGTACTGCAGGTCCACAAACGAGGATGGAGACGAGAACAAACGTCGAGGCTGACTAATGACACATATATTCCGACACATCATGATCCAATTAAGTGTTCACGTAGCTGATGGTAGCTAGTGAGATGACCAGTCCATCTATTTGTGCTGGCTTCATTCTCTTGAAGTATGCAGGCGTCTTTTTGCCGACAACCACTACACGCAGGCTGTCCCACAAGAACAGTTTGTCATCAACTACACAAAAATTGTTTCTTGATGTTCTTAAGAAAGTAGGCGAGGTGATTTATTTGATGCGAGTTCCTTGACTTTTGTACCTATTATCTATCCTTTGAAATCTCTATTATTTGATAAAGAAATGTTAGACTTACTACGTGAAAAGAATCCGACGTCGATTCATTGATCATGATGTTCTTCAGATTGATTATTCTCGTCATATTTTGCTTGTTTTTCAACATGTACATCGTAAATATTCGAGAGTTTTATATGAAATTTATCAAAAATTTCTCTTTTGTATCTAAATTCTCGAAGTTTTCTTTCATGGTAGTAGTTCATCAGTCGATGTTTTAATTAATAATTGTATGCTGTATTTTCCTCTATTTGGGTATTTTGCACTTAGTGGTATACTTTTTGAACTTTGTCAAGTTATTGTGCACTTAGATTTCGTTCATACATCTAACATTACCTGGCATCCTTTTGAACTTTGTCAACTTAGGTTTGGATAAACTTTTTTCTGTCCTGCATGCAGAAATAAATCTCTTGGGGTGAGAGCAAAACAGAAAAAATGCAGAACTCGATTGAGCCATGAAAGATCCATTTCTTCACGGTGGCTCTCAAAAATTGAGGTGAAATCCAATGATACCAACATGGCATGTCTGCATCATCGTTTATATTCTACAAATGTTGGCATCGAAACCAAGTTTTTATTTTTATGCTTCGCAACAAGTAATTATCTTTTTTGAATATTGGGATTGTCAACAAATATCCTAAAACAACGTCAGTATTACTACCCATCAACTCCAATAAAAAAAATACCATAGCTCTGATGATATCACTTGTTGAGAAATAGATCAAGAAACAAGAGAAGAAAGATACTCAAACATTGATAATCTAAATGTTATGGATAAAAGAAAAATGATTAAAGAACCATAAGAGCTACGTAACACATCTACTATTGTTTTCTCGATTTGATAAACCTATAAAGAGCATATTATACACTTTTGGGCTAAACCCGTGAAAACTCCTCAATAGTTTACAACTCATTCTTTATCTAGTTTAAAGACACAATCTCATAGTCTCCTAAATAGAACTCAACCTAATAATCTTTTAATTAATTTATGTCCCATGATACTATGGACTAACATTATCTCTAATGAAATATCATGTCTGTATATAGTCTTTGTTGTTGCGTTGGTAAATATTTTAGGATTTTTTTGGAGCTAGTGTACCATTAGAAGATGAGGAATCCTGGAAAAGACTTCTTGTAAATGAAAAAAAATTAAAAATAAAATTTAATTCTTTTATAAATATCTCATGTATATCAAAGTTTTGATTGAGAGGGAAGATGTGAGTAAATACTATCAAGTTTCTCTCTATGACGTCTATATAAGTTAAAAGAAAAGATATAAGAAATTTTTCGGGATTTATATGAAAAGATGTATAGATTTCACATAAAAATTTTAATTTTAATTTTTTATCTATAGGAAGTAGCAAATCATGTTAATCTTATATTGATATTTTGTTGTGTAATTTTTTTGTTTGAGAGATACTGTCTCCCCCAACATTTGTTTTCTTCCAAACAGAAGATGATCACAATTTCCTCCATGACTGCAGTCATGTAAGAAATACGCTGACCTGGCCATATGATGCATCATACTATGACATGCATGAAATGGGTGTCATCACATTCGCATGCATGAACGGGGAGCACAGCTATTCTGACATTCCTATGGTGTGTCCCTTGGAGTTGGTCTCCAGTGTCTACAAGGAGTCGGATGACAACAATGTGAGCTTTTCATGTTGTGTATGAACGTTCCCGTGTCCACGTTCATGCCCGACACAGAGTTTAGACTAATTATTTGCATGTCCGTTACTTCAATGCCATCCCACGCCAAATGCTGAGAAGCTCAGATACGGATTGGCCCATGGGACAAAAAGTTGGAGTTGAGTGTAGCAAGAGATTTGGGCCTTGTAACGCAAATTAGCATTTATTAGGATGCAATTTCTATTAATGCATTAAGACTTGATGGCATCTTATCAGCAACTGATGTAAGTAATAACACATCACTGTTCATACTCCGTGGGTAGGTCGTAGTAATCAATGGTGAACGAAGGCATCATCGTGCTGCACTGTCAAGTGCACCTAAAACATTAAGATCTTAAAGAGGAAACTTGTTTATTTCTTAGCTGATTCTGGGTGGCACAAAGATTATCCAGAAAGAATAAAGAGAGCAGCTCTTCTTTTTCATATCTATATTATCTTGCAATGGAAAATTTCTGCATCAATATGAGATCACATTTAACGACGCTTACAAGAGCAGTTCAGTTCTACTTGTTGAAAAAAATAAATGATAAAAAAAATTATTAAAAAAATTAAAAAAACTTTATTGAAGAAACTTGAATGCATTAACATATCCCTCCTCTATTTATATATATTAAGAGGGAGAATTTCCCTCAACAGAATATAAAGATTTCCTTGTATAATTGAAAAAATCTTATCTATACGATGTTATACAATAATATCTTCAATTTATATTTACTCGACGTCTATATGTCAAATTCCTTCAAGGAAACAACTAAAAGAAAAGATTACTGAAATATTTTTGAAATCAAATTATATTCTATTATATGATTCTTTTCTTGTTAAAATACTGGTTAATTGAGCAACCACATGATGAGTGGGGAAAACTTCTCTCCTATCAAATATGCTTCCAATCATATTTGATTCGAATGATATATTTCATTTGAATTTGATATTGACATGACAAACATCGACAAATTTTAATTATTAAGATACAAGAATCATGTTTCTGGGTAACACGAGTGTTTTAGTTCCCCAGGTTACATTGTTCCCTTTTTTTTTCTTTTTATCCACCAGGTTATTTTGTTCTCTTCTGCTACTTTGCTTCACCAACCCATTCAGAACCACATAAGTGGGGCAATGTTAAGGTGAAGTCATGATGAGACACCAAAGGCCACCATTAACTGTATCCTTGTTGGAAAGGATCACCGGTTTGATCATAAAATATAACCCTGAGGTCACTGTTCACCGCACCATCACCCAAATGCAAAATCCAAGTGCAACTGTGTCTCCAATAAACGAAGAGAGGAGGAAGACGATCAGAGAACAAAATGGAAGGACTGAAGACACATAGCATGCCACGTTTTAACACTTGGAAGCAACTGTCTTCTGCCATCACTCCATTCCTCAGCCGACAAGGGCGTGTCGCACACCACGTTGCCTTGCCGCAACCAGATTCCTCGGTCCATCAAAAAATTGTAATAAGATCAACACCATGTTACACACACATGAAACAATAACATCTGGCCATTAAAAACCACAACGAGCCTCACACACGTTCTCACCTTCATTTACAAACATTTTCGATATATTTGCCAGAATGACAGTCCTACACATACACATGGATGGTTTGGTCACGATCTCCATGGTAGCACTTGGAAAGCAAACCCACACCACCATATCACATGCCCACATGCTTCTCCACTCTGCAACCATCCTACAATCATCTTTTCTGGCTGCTTTTGCATAAACGCTACGTCTCTACGCGCCACAACAAGCCATTTCCCTCCCCGCCTCCCCAATTCTTATATTGCATTTGCTCTTCTTTCTGCTCCAAAACACACCCAAAAAGAGACGTAAAAGGATCTTTCTCTCTTCGTCGCTTTTGGAAATGTACACTCACTCACAGCCACATATTTACATTGGGTCCATCGCAGGCCTTGGAATCCCGCCACGTGTCCGTTAATAGTGTGACACGTCGGCCGTCCTCGGTTGCCGCAGTAGCTCAATCAACGCCTCCGCCTGTTTTGCTTTCGAGTTCAATTATTTATATTAAAAAATGTATAAACATAAGTAAAGTTGGTGCTGACGTGGGAGACAGAGGTGGGATCACCATAGACGGTAAGATTACCTTCTCCTTGGCTTTCTTGGTGCCGGACTGGGAGAGGGCGACGAGAGGAGGGATGGCGCCCTCGTGGGCGACCATCTTGCGGTAGATGGCGCTCTCCCGGCAGATCTCGAAGAGGGAGCGGACGGCGATCTCCTTCTGCCGTGGCGTGCCCGTCTCTACCATCTCCACCAGCACGGGAACACCGTACTCCTCCACCGCCGCCGCTCGGCCCTCCGCCACCTCCACCACCGCGTGCAGCACGTACGCCGCTTTATCGACCATCCCGGATTCCGGGTCGGCCATCAGGTCCAGCAGCGGCCGGACAATCCCAGCCTCGACGGCCCGGATTTTGTTCTCGCGGGAAGCAAGCAGTGTGAAGAGGGCGGTGGCGGCGTCCTTCTTCCCGCGGGGAGCGCTGGACTCGAGGAGGGCCACGAGGGGCGGGATAGCACCGTAGCGGCCGATGGCGGCGCGGAGGTCGTCGAGCTGGGCGAGGCGGACGAGGGCGCAGGCGGCGTTCTCGCGGGCGGCGGGGGTGCCGGTGCGGAGTGCGCGAACGAGGGGTCGGATGGCGCCGGCGGCGGCGATCAGGGTCTTGTTCTCCTCGCAAAGGGAGAGGTTCAGAATGGCGGTTACGCCGTGCTCCTGCAGCAGGGGGTCAGGGTGGGAGAGCAGCGCGACGAGGGGGCCGACCGCGCCGGCGGCGACGATGCGCAGCCGGTTCTCGGGGTTGTGCTTCGCGAGGAGGCGGAGCTCCATGGCGGCGCGTCGCTGGGACTCGACGGTGGCGGCCGGGGACTCAAGGTCGGAGATGAGCCCGCGCACCACCTCGTCCGAGTAATCAGCGGCGCAGGCAACAAGGAGCCGCTGCAGGCCGCCTCCGCCAGAGGAGGACGAGGAGGAAGATGTGGGAGATCCGTAGGAGGGGAACTCGCCGGAACGATCGCTGTTGCAGTCGCTGAAAGCGCCGGAGGAGTCGCCGCCGTCGCTGTAGCTCCGCCCCATGTACCGGTAGTTCGAGGGGATGCCCATCTCCATCTCAATCCGATTCGATTCGGCCCACTCTCGTTCCAATTCAATCAAATAACCGCAGAAGAAAACCCGAAAGTTTCTGTTGGGAGGGCCAGCGATGGGAGCCGTCGCTTTGCGTCCGAGAGGAGCAAAACTTCAAGGGGGAAGGAGGCAAATAAAAGGGGACCGCACGTGGGAAGCACGTGAAAGCAGTTCAGGCTGAGCGGCGTGCGCACGTGGACTGGCCCGACGCGTGTGGCGTCGGTTTCCGGTCATCGATGGAGTGAGAAGACAGCGACCGCACGACCACCTTCCTATCTCTCCGTCTGTCTCACAGGTGCGAAAAGTTATCCACCCACTCTGGTACTTACCGCTCCACGCTTGCCATTGCTTCTGATTTCGATTCATGTTACTTCATCTTTGCTAGCGTTGATCACCAAATGGTCCCCAAAACACAAAGATTTAGTAGGTAAGGAGTATAGCTCACGATTTAATGCACGTAAGGTGGTGTGTCTTTGTGCCTATCACTCTCTCAGTGGGTGCCTTGGTCAAAAGCATAGCACAAAAGCAACTCCATCCGAGTTCACTTAAATAATACTCTTTAAAATCATCAAAATATTTGGTTATATATTGACGATCATAAAGCTCTTGCGAAGGTGGATATAGTTCCTTGAATCTCAAATAGGCCACTTCACCAAAAGAATCTTACTAATAGAGTAATATGTTCTCTTCATATAGCAATAAAGGAGATGGTTCTACCATTTAATAACTCATATCAACATCGATGCAGCCTTTTTTCCACTTATATTTGTCCCCTGTACTTGTACTTCCAGTAACATGGAAACACACGGACAGTTTTATACGTTTCTTGAAGTACAATTTTCCCTTGTCATCTGTTGACAATACAAGAATTAACACGTTGTCTGTGCCAAAGTTAACAGCGCAACAACATATGAGTTGCACATGGCACATCCAGTAAATTAACTCTTCGGTGAACTTGTGAGACATTTCCAGTTCTCTGTTTTCACTCTGTGGGAGGTGCCACATTGTTTTTCTAATTCCACAAGAGATCTGCATTGGTTTAGAGAGAATTGCCAATCACATTTTGTAACTAGTGCCCGGGAATATTGCTCTTCCGGCATTTTTGTTGTCAAGGAGTTGCACCACCTTTGCGTTCAGGCTTCAAAGGTGGGTTTTGTCAGCTTCCTCACTGTGGTGTTCATGTTCTGTGGTAGACACTACAGGAGCGATATTGCTCAAAGCCATGGTCCTCGTACGCATGTTCAGAAGAGAAGCAAAAGCAGAGGGACAGAACGTGACACAGAGCAAATGGTTCACAGACAAACGCCTGGATGCGCGCTTCAAATGACATTTTTATGCAGAGTGTCTGCATGAAAAGTGTTTCTTATATTTGATTGCTTCTTCACAGAATGCATTAAGTGAAGCTTATGTTATGAGCGATGAGTTTAGAAGGAGACTTGACCTCAGCTCTGGAGCTGAAAGCTAAACAATTCGTCCTTTCCATCTCTGATCACAAAAGATATGCATCAATTCTGATCCATGCAGGTGACTGTAAGTTCTGATGCAAGGATTAAGCTTCCATTTCTTTTTGGTTCTGTTGGGGACCATTTGTCTTTAATATGAATCTTTGCAGGTCAACGAATAATTTAACTGGATTCCGTTCAATTTAACGGGGCAGTACATGTGCTTGCACCGCAGGTATCCCAAGCATTAGCAGTTCCAACTAAACTAGTTAAAAGGTTTGGTGATGTTGCTAAACATGTATGATTAGTTGTCTCCTATCTTAATCAAAGTGAGACCTAATTAATACCGGAAAAGGTACTGAGTTAGGCAACTTATGGTCTCAATCTAATCTCTTGAGCTTATTGAGAGTGCTTTCCTGTTAATAGATTGATTGACAATGGATTGTTCCCCGGAAAAAGAATCTCAAAACTTCCAATCTTGTGGCTGTGGTGATTATTTGACTTGAATCTCTATAAAAAAAAAAATTTATTCTTTTCTCGAAGAAAGTTACTAGAAGCACAAATGATTATTCTTTTTTTCTTACATACTTTCTTGACAAGGAATTGGCACATTGATTTGGATAACCACAAAACTTTTTTGCTTATTGGTGCAGGCTCTGGAAGAGTCCCCACAAAAAGTTGATGGCTTGAGCATTGTTCAATCGAGAGATTTCTTTCGGTGTCAGTGTCATGGGCCTGCGGTCCCAACTCTGACTTTAATGTGGTAAAAGGCCAGAATCAAAAAGATGGTAAAGCTCAGTCACAACTCTTCTTTAATCTACTTCCCAACCTCCTTTTCTACTTTGTACTTGACAGGGTGCTCATTGGTCGCTACTTGTGCTAACCCGGAAATGCTATTTCATTTCAACGCTACAATCTAACTACAGACATGTATGAAGAGCTGCTCATCTATCATGCACTTACAAAGGCTTGCTCCTCTCATCAGATTCTTAGCATTACAGGTATGTTTTAATGACTATTTACCTGTTATATGATCTATCTTGAGGTTTATGTCATGAATTTAATCCA
Organism: Musa acuminata AAA Group; assembly: GCF_036884655.1. Lineage (NCBI taxonomy): Eukaryota > Viridiplantae > Streptophyta > Magnoliopsida > Zingiberales > Musaceae > Musa > Musa acuminata. Next base: position 29,424,957 of record NC_088353.1, on the reverse strand, counting down.
TCATGTGGTACACAACCAAGTTTTGATGATGGTTTTTGCATGGTCTTATGTTGCATAAAGATATGAATGTAGGCATGGGTTTAAGGTTAATTCTAATACTTACTATTAAATGTATTACATTGAAGGACAGATTAAAGGCAAAATTGTGTTTGTCCTTTTCCTTTTTATATGATTGTGTGACATGTTTACAGTAAGGTGTGTGGCCCACAATGACTATCTTTAGACTTGTTGTTAAGTTGCCCTCCGACAAATCCAAATGACCAAGCTTTCAAGGTCAAACTCATGGAGTTTGCTTTACCCAGTGGTACCAAGGACACTCTCTTTCCTCACTTTAGGAACAAGGCAAAACTATGAAATGAAGGAGGGAATGAACCAAAGGAGTCCTTTTAATCTGCTATACCCACAAAAAAGCTCTCACTTTCTACATCCCTCTCCTGTCCTTAACCCCACGCCCAACCTGAACCATAATTATCCTCACTTCCCTTCATATATGGAAGTCGGTCCTCAGGTGAAGCTGAGTGAGTAACCATTGTGGACATGGCCAAAGAGTTACTGTTTGCAGAAGACACTTGACATGTTCATTGGACAAATCCACCAAGTTGATGAGGTACCCCAAACATGTGTTCACTTTCTAAGATATCAAAGAAAAGATTGTTAACTAGTCATGGACCATCAATGCATTCTATTACTCTCATACTCTTTTTCTTTTTTTCCCCTCTTCGGTGTCATATACTGCGAGTTATTTCCCGTTTGGGCTGGGTTACATGCAACTCCTGTCACATCGGCTGAGACTTACTATTATATAAAAATTGAAACCCAATTTCTAAAAGCTTAAGTTATTTATGTTACGAGTCAACTCCTATACACGAGACTGCCCTTTATATATCCCCTCTCTAGCATCTCTGGTGATTTTCTTTTTCCCCAACAATCTTAAATATCATTAAGTGATGATGCTGAGATTTCAGTTTGCTGACTTGCTTATTGATGAGGGCAATAATGGCGACATGATGTGAGTGACGCCAGCCACCCTGAACCAACGCCTCACGCCCCGGTCAACGAAACCCCGGGACGCCGACCCAGGCGCATTGACGCCTCAACTGGACCCCGTCCGTCACAACAACGCCACCACCCCTCAGCCGACGAGCCTGGCTCTTCGCCCTCTGGGCTCGGCCAAGGCTAGGGAACACGTCGACCGAGACGCGCCATACCCTGCAGCAGCTCGGCCTCCCACGCAGCCCCAATGGCCGTGTCAGACGCCACGTGAAGTATTCACCTGCCCCTACAAACAGTGACGTCAGGTAACACCCAGGCCCCCCTATAAATACACCCGAGTTCCAAACAAACAGGAGGGAGGACAAAAAAGACTAGAGAACACTACTGCCTCTCTTCTTCCAAAATCCTCTCCACATCGTTACTAACTTGATCGTCGGAGAGGTTGGGCCGAATTACCGACCCGACCTTCGTGCAGGTACCAAGACGACGCTCCCGCCAGCCGACGACGCCTTCCCCGAGGGCTCCCGATCGCGGCAGGACACACCACCGAGAGATCCCCCGACCGCGTGATTCGGACCAAGCCGTGTCGGCCCCGAGGCCACGGTTCAAAGGTGTTTGCACTAACATTTTGGCGCTAGAAGGAGGGCCCCCAGCATGTCGAGGGATCATCGGGACGGTCGTGTCGGACTCACGATTGGAGGGCCATACGCGACCGAGGGAACGAGGGAACTCCCCCCGCTTCAAGAAGCTCGGGATGAACGTCCCGCTACGGCTTCGGAGCGCTACTGGCGGATCTTCAACGACCCGGGCCTGTTGCCCCCCGAAGGGGGCCCCGGCAACCCGTCGCCCGTTTCGTCCGAAGCCTTCTACGACCTCACTCACCAGGTCCAGCTACTCACTGACATGGTGCAAACCATTGTCCCCCTTGTTTCTCGCCAATCGCGGCCCCCGGTTCCCCAACCGTCGTATCAACAAGGGGCGCCCAGCCGAGCTCCCACCTCGCCCCGAGAGCCCCCCACGTCACCTCGGATGCCCCTATCTCAGCCCGGGGAACAGGCGATGCTCTTCCCAGGTCGTACAGAGCTGGAGGCGCTATCCTCAAGCTCCGCGGATTCCCTACGCGCTCAGTTGCGCCTCGTCAACCAACGGCTTGACGATGTGCAAAAGGAGATCCGTGCCGGGTCGCCAGGGGGGCCCGCGGAAGCCAAGCATCAGGGATCGCCGTTTGTTCCAAAGATACTAGAGCACGCCATTCCCCCAGGCTTTCGACTTCCCCCCCTGGATACTTATAACGGCTCCGCCGACCCGTCCGACCACATGGCGGCCTTCCGGGCCCAGATGGCGTTATACGGAACTTCAGACGCCCTAATGAGCAGGGCATTCCCCACCACGTTGAGAGGACCGGCCCTCGCATGGTACGGAGGTTTGAAGACTGCGACGATCGCCTCATTCGACCAGCTCGCCAAGGACTTCGAGCTCCACTTCATAGCTTGCGCACGCCCGAAGCCTTCCATGGCGTTCCTCCTCGGACTCAGCCAGAAAGAGGATGAGCCCCTCTCCCTTTACGTAAATCACTTCGCGGTAAGGGTTCGGGAACTCCCGGATGCTCACCCTTCGCTGTCAATGCAAGCGTTCGTGACAGGCTTGTGTCCCTCCCGACTCTTCTGGTCTCTCGTCGAGTGACCCCCTACCTCGGTCCCCGAGATGCTCCAGCGCGCGAACCAGTTCGTTGAAGTCGAAGCCTGGACGGGGGGAAAGCGACAGGAATTCAAGAGGGAAAGACCAGAGCCGGCTAAGGGACAGCTCCCTCCCAGACGCAAGCTCCACCAGCCTGATCCTCCCCCGCTACGACCCCGCCCGCTCCCGACGGGCGCATCGCGAACAGAGATCTTTCTCCAGATCAGGGAAAGGGGACTGCTCAAAACCCCCTACCCGATGAACAATCCGCGAGAGCTGGCCGACCGGTCAAAATACTACCGCTTCCACCGCCAAAACGGACATGACACTGAGGAATGCCGCGAGGTTTCACGGCAAATCTATGAGCTCCGCCGCGAGGGGCGTCTCGACTCGCGCGTACAGACAGGCAGGGACCCCCCGCCCTGCCCGGCCGACCCCCCCGAGCGCCTGATCAGCGTCATCACAGGAGGCCCAGCATCCGGGGGGGACAGCATGTCCGGAAGGAAAGCCTACGCCCGCGGGGCCAGGAACGAGGGCCCCCGTGGAACCCCCGACCCCCGGGTCGCATTTCCCCCGGAAGGCGCCGAGCGACAAGAGCACGATGACGCACTCGTGATAACAACCAGAATCGCCAATGCCCAGGTGAGAAGGACCATGATTGACACTGGAAGCTCAGTGGATATATTGTTCCTCGACGCCTTCCAGAAGCTGGGGCTTACGGAAGAAGCTTTGGAACCTGTCCGCTCGGACCTCACGGGGTTCACTGGCAACTCGGTCACACCATTGGGATCGGTCACACTACCTCTGACTCTGGGAACCCCGCCCAAGGCCAAAACAGTGATGTCCACCTTCCTGATAGTGGACCTGCCTACAGCGTACAACGCCATCCTCGGCCGCCCCTCCCTCAACAAAAGCAGAGCCCTGGTCTCCACCTACCATCAGACTGTGAAATTCTCGACCCACGTAGGAACGGGAGAAGTTTGGGGAAGTCCCCGGGAATCCAAGCAATGCTACCTAACGGCGGTTTCTCTACACAAGAGGGCGAAGGCCGAAGCACCTCTGGACGATCCCAGAGAAATGAAGCGGCCAAGTCTGCACCCCGAGCCGTCAGCCCCAACCTACGACGTACCATTGAGAAAGGACCGCCCGGACCAAACCATCAAGGTCGGTTCGGATTTGCCCCAGGGCGAGCGGGAGCAACTAGTCGGACTCTTACAGGAGAATGCCGATATTTTCGCCTGGTCGCCATCCGACGCAGCCGGCGTGGACCCCAAGGCAGCCCAACATCGCCTCAACATATCGCCGGAAGCCCGCCCGGTGAAACAAAAGCCGCGACCCCAGGCCCCGGAAAGGCAGCGAGCCATCCGCGAAGAGGTGGAACGGCTCCTCGCCGCTGGCTTTATAGAGGAGGTCAAGTACCCGCAATGGTTGTCCAATGTAGTCCTGGTAAAAAAGCATAATGGGAGCTGGCGAATGTGTGTTGACTACACCAGCCTCAATCGGGCGTGCCCTAAAGATTGCTACCCCCTCCCGAGAATCGATCAGCTCGTGAACGCAACCGCGGGGCATGCCCGCCTCTCATTCTTGGACGCCTTCTCCGGATATAATCAGATCCGAATGGCACCCGAGGACCAGAAACACACGGCCTTCATCACCAGCCTAGGAGCATACTTTTACAAAGTAATGTCGTTCGAGCTGAAGAACGCAGGCGCAACTTACCAGAGGACCATCAACAAGATATTCGCCCAACAGATAGGGCGAAACATAGAGGTATACGTGGACGACATGATTGTGAAAAGCCGCGTCTCAGGAGATCACTTAACAAACTTGGCAGAAACATTCACCACCCTCCGAAACTATGGTCTACGACTCAACCCCGCAAAGTGCGCCTTCGGCGTCAGGTCAGGAAAGTTCCTTGGATTCATCATACACGAAAGAGGAATCGACGTCAACCCAGAAAAGGTCCAGGCAATCCTCGACATGCAGGCTCCCCGAACGCTTAAAGACCTACAGCGACTGAATGGACGGCTAGCAGCCCTATCCCGATTCCTGTCCCGGTCGGGCGATCGCTGCCTCGCCTTCTTTCGTGCAGTAAGAAGCCCAAAGAATTTCCAATGGACGCCCCAGTGTGAGGAAGCCTTCCAACAAGTCCAGCTACACCTAGCCAACCTTCCCCGCCTCGCGACAGTCACCGTCGGGGAGGAACTCGGCATCTACTTGGCAGCCTCACAACATGCGGTTAGCTCCGTCCTTATCAGGGAAGCTGGCGAATAGCTCCCCGTCTACTACACCAGCCATGTCCTGAACGGGCCCGAGGAGCGATACCCCCCAATTGAGAAGCTCGCCCTCGCGCTCGTGTTGGCGGCCAGAAAGTTACGCCCCTACTTCCAAGCTCATCCGATCAAGGTAATCACCGACCAACCCCTCAGTCAAGTATTGTCAAAATTCGATATAGCAGGTCGACTCCTCAAGTGGTCGGTCGAGCTCGGGGAGTTCGACATCCGCTACGCACCCAGGACCGCCATTAAAGTGCAGGTGCTAGCCGACTTCATCGCTGAGCTCGTCCACGTTGAAGGGCATCCTCCCAATGAACTAGGCGGAACATGGGTCCTACAGGTAGACGGCTCGTCCAGATCAACGGGGGCCGGCGCAGGACTCGTGCTATCCGCCCCCGATGGGCTGACGTTCGAGCGTTCCCTCCGCTTCGGGTTCCATGCTACCAACAACGAAGCAGAGTACGAAGCACTCCTGGCGGGGCTCAGACTATCCCGCGAGATGCAGGTCAACGCCATCGAAGTCCTTACCGATTCGCAGCTGGTGACCGAGCAACTTAACGGCGGATACGAGGCCAGAGAACCCACCATGGCAAAATATGTAGCGGAGGTAAAAAACCTAGCCTCCTATTTCGCACACTTCGCGGTATCCAGGGTGCCAAGACATCAGAACGACCGAGCCGACGAGCTGGCCAAGCTAGCCTCGAAGCGACCCCCGGGCACCGCCCTCGGAATCGAGGAGCTCCCCTCCTGCTCTATCCCGGTCTCGTGTGTGTCCCCGGCCGACACCCGAGCCACCTGGGTTGGGGACATGCTGCGCTACAAACGCGACGGGACCCTCCCCACCGACGAAGCCGCGGCTCGACGTATCCGCCGAAACCAGGCATGGTACTCCGAAATGAACGGACGGCTGTACAAGCGGTCTTTCTCCCACCCTCTTCTGCGGTGCCTCGAACCAGAAGAGGCAGCAACAGTCTTGGCCGAGGTCCACGAAGGGATTTGCGGGGAGCACATCGCCGGCCGAACCTTGGCCTGCAAAATTCTCCGCCAAGGCTATTACTAGCCCACCATGGTCCAGGACGCGAAAGCCTACGTACAGAAGTGCGGCCCGTGCCAAAGGCACGCCCGGACCCCCCAACTGCCGGCGGTGCTGCTCTCCCCCATCAATTGCGTGTGGCCGTTCGCACAATGGGGGCTGGATCTCCTCGGCCCCTTCCCCCCAGCCTCGGGGCAGAGAAGATATATTGTGGTCGCGATAGACTACTTCACCAGATGGCCGGAAGCTGAACCGCTGGCGACGATCACCGAGCAACAGATCAAGAAGTTCATATGGAGAAACATCGTGACCCGGTTCGGCCTACCCAGGACCATCGTCACGGACAACGGGACCCAATTCGCCGGCAAAAAGATTCAAGAATTCTGCGCTAACTATGGAATCCGGTTAAAACACAGCTCGGTAGCCTACCCCCAGACGAATGGACTGACCGAGGTAACAAACCGATCTATCCTGGATGGGCTCAAAAAAAGGGTATTAGCTTCCCGAACGGCCTGGGTCGAGGAGTTACCCAGCATCTTGTGGTCCTTACGAACCACCCCCAAAACAGCCACCGGGGAATCACCCTACAGTCTCTCGTACGGGACCGAGGCCGTCCTACCCCCCGAGGTGGTATTTCCTACTCCTCGAGTAGAAGAGTACCACGAGACCACGTCGGTCCAGGGACTACACGCCGGCTTGGACCTGATCGAAGAGCGGCGCTCCGACGCACACCTGAGGGATCTTTCTTACAAGAGAGCCGTTGCCCGGGTGTACAACCGCAGGGTACGACCCCGGCCTATTAAAATGAACGACTTAGTTCTACGAAGGGCCGAAGTCAGCGACCCGACCAAGGCTAGGGGGAAGCTGGCCCCCAACTGGGAAGGACCTTATCGGGTCACCAAGGTGGTCCGACCAGGCACATACAGGCTCACGACAATGGACGGGTCCCCCTTGCCGAGAACTTGGAACGTCCGGAACCTTAGGAAATTTTTTGTTTAGAACAAGGGAAGTTCGCTCCACCAAACAAAAAGCCTCGTTGGCCGGACAGTACAAGAATGGTAAAAAGCTTCCTTTATTTCAAAAAAAGGAGCCGAGATACAAGACTCGGCACCCAGAGGAAATACAAAAACTTAGCGCGCAGGAAGCCGCAGGCGACAAATACAAGAAACCCGTCCTTACTGGCGGGGGACCTCCAAGCGGTCGTCGAAGGGAACCTCCTCGGGCATATCCACACCTCGGTCTGCGGAGTGAGGGGTGAAGGGGTCCTCGTCTACCTCGAGACCAGGATGCCGAGCACGGAAGCGCGACGTTGCGACCCGATACCCGTATTCGAAGGATACCCGCCCCGTCCGCGTCAGCCCGAGCTCAAACCCTTCCGACCTCTTGTACGCCTCGATGAGCGCCTTGTCCTTCAGGGGTCGAAGCAGGGTCTCCTCCGCCAACGCGTCCGAGGCCCTTTTTACCTCGGCGTTCGCGCCCTCCAGCTTCTTGCTAAGGGCACTCGCCTCTGCCTTCACCAGACGGAGCTCGGTCCGTTCTATCCGCATCAATTTTTGGAGCTCCTCGTTGGCTTCCTTCAAGGCGTCGTTGGCCTCTTTGGAGACCTCAAGCTCCGACTGGAGACGGACCACTTCCGCCTCGAAACCCGAGGCACGCTCCTCGGCAGCCGCCACGGCCTCCGGACCATTTTTGGCCCGAATCTCCGCCATCTTGTAACGGACAAACTTCTAAACAAGATGTTGGATGTAATGCTTATGTCTGTCCGTTGTCTTTTGGCATGTTCATGCCTTGTACAGCAGGTAGAGGGGCGGCCGAAGGCTAAATAGTCCCATGTTAGTTGGGTTGGTGGCCTCTTTAGGCTTGTAAATAAAGGTTGTGTCATGTGGACACGTGCGAGAGCTTTTCGGTCTGTAATGGACCATTTTACCCTTTGTTGTGCAACTATTCAGAGCTTGTAAAGTCTGTTTGTAATTTGCATTGTCTATGAAGTGTTTTTCGGACATGTTTGCTTGTGGATCCCGATTGAGGCGTTCTCTTTAACCCGTTCTCTCTTTTGTTGGTCCTAAGGGACAATGGGAGGCTTCAGGGAGGCTGACCTTTGCGGACGGACGCGCGAGGGTGCCGCACGCCTTAGGCAAAACCAGGTAAGGTCGTGACATTATGGTATCAGAGCGGGACAAGCACTCATAGAAACACTTGACATGCAAACGTGGGGGACCTAGCGGGGCTGCGTCGAGGGCAGTCAGCACACGCGCGACCGTTTGAGGGAAAACGGGCATGGAGATGTAGGGAAAGAGAGTCGCTCTGAGGAGCGGGCATCTAACATTGGCATTTTGAGGAATGGCCAACCTTTCACGCAAGAGGCACCACGAGAACAGGCAAGCTTGGAAGAATGCGAAGCGCACAAAGGTTGGGATGGCTGAGTTTGAGCTACGGCTCAACGTTGACAACTATACTTGATGGTGCTCTAGGCAAGCGAGGAGCTTGGCAAGAATAAGACCATCCAAGGTGGAATGAGTTGTTCAACGACCAAAAGACTTATGCAAAGCTCACAAAGGTGAGGGGAATTGCTAACTCGAAGAATTTGGTACTCATGCATGGGCTTGTATGCGGACGATGGAATGTTCGTGGCCATCCCAAGGCGACCGAGACTCGGCGCCATGGAGCATTGAAACTTTCTCTTCGTCATGTGAAGGATACGTCCGGAGGAGGCTGAAGTGTGCAACGAGTTTAGCATGTTGCTAGGCCTTGAGGGGTGCGGCGGTGGCTGTATTGACGTGGAGGCGCAATCTAGCAAGTGTGTTTGCAAGAGGCAGAACAATGCACAGTTTGTTCAGCAGATCGGAGTAGTCCAAGGGGATGGGGGTCTCCGAAACGAAGAGAGATGTTGCTCCAACGGGATAGTTATCTAGGAGGGATAAGTCTCGGCACTCCAGAGGGAGAATCATGTGAGACGGACTTCATATGTTGAGGAGGAGTACCTCACAAACAACAACTTCACGAAGCTCGATGGACTGAGCAAGCGGCGAGGAGTTGTCGCATGATCTCGCTCGAGAGAATGCATTGGTGGATGCATTGCGAGATCAAGTGGGGGAGCGACCTAAAGCAACTTAAATGAAGGCACACTTAGAGTCGATATGGAGATCGGACTCAAGGGAGGGTTGACCCGTGGAATGGTGGGCGCGAGGGCCACCATCGACTCAATGCAAAAACGAGGAGGGGAGCAACTTAGGTGTAACTTGGCGAAGTACCCAAGCCGCCTGAAGGGAGCCAGCAGAGAAGTTGGAACATGGAGCAGAAGCACAGTGCTTTCCTTAGACAGAGGTCAAAGACATGAACTCTTGCAGAGACAAGGGTAGGATCATGTTGTTCCATGGGTCCTTCATTCTGACGGAGCGGACTCATCTTGCATGGTGCCAAAGACGAAGGGAGCTTCTGGGCACATGCACCTTATCTCGGAGGAGCATTTGATGGAGGAACTAAGGCGACTCAATTTGCAGAGGCGAAGTTGGGTTCAGGAGGCCTTAGCACGGGGCAAGAGGACGCAGAGGCGGGTACTCTTGAAGAATATGCCACAGTGTTGCCATTCAAGTTGCCATGAAGGAAGCAGTGCGCAGCGGAGATTGTGCTGGTAGGGGCAGAGGCCCAGGATCCAGACAATGGTGCACAGATTACAGTGAAGTTGGTGGACTTCGAGAGCTACTAGGCGACGGACTGTCCTAGAGCGGTGCTTCATCTAGGTGTGACCCAGGAGTGGGTGGATGAAGGTCGATTGCCAGAGGAGCGAACAAAATCGAAGGTGGAAGGGACCCTGCGATGTATTGGCAGAGGCCACACATGGAGGGTTCACAATTCGAGTTTATTCCACAAGGATCATAATGCAATGGAGATGTCACCAGGAGGCGACATGGTGCAGCGGATCGTGGTGGAACAGTTCGTGGCAATGCGATACACACAATCAGTCCCGTGAGGGATGAGATCATATGGAGGTATGATCGGGAGCTACTGGGAGCTCCACTTTGGTGAACAACACGACGACAAGAAGGGCTATGGATTCAAGGAGTGAAGGCTATGGTACCGCAGAGGCGGGTCTTCCGGGCGTGCACCGAATTTTTGCATCGGATGAAAACCTTGGTCATCAGCATATGGGGGCTGGGTTCCACCAAGGGAAAAGTTCGAATGCAAGTACCAGTGAGTTCCATGGGAGGGACTTGATCATGCAGAGGTATGATCGAAGCAACTGGAAAGTTGGACTGCTCCAAAGCTCATATTCGCTTAAGGGAGCCCGACAAGTCAGAGGACAAGGTCGAGTAAGCGAACGTTGCTACCAAGGAAGCTAAGGAGAACAGAATCGGTGCAAACTCTACAACGTGATGGCTGAGGCCATGCATGGGAGTTGCAGTCTGTCTTTCCATCGACCAAACGGACTGCTTGGAGAACACAGAGGTGTTGAAGCAGGGGGTCGAAAGGGGCGAGGAAGCGACGACAAGTCCAGAGGGACTTAGCTACCCAAAATCAAGCATCAGTTAGAATGGAGGTGGACTCAGAGGAGTGCCACGGAGACATCTCTACTGATTGTGAAGAAAAGGGATACAGAGGCGAGGCGACGTATAGTAGGGCCATGGGCATGGCAGCGCCATGGTACCGCAGAGGCGGGACTTCCGTGCAAGTCATTGATCCCTTGCTCTCATGGAGGGAGAGCGCTTGGTCGTGAAAGGGGCCGAGGAGGTGGAGCATGCAGAGGCAATCTCCAAGTACCGAGACAAGGCTGAAGGGTAGAGGCCAAGAAACTTCGTAAGACTGGTGTCAACAAGTTTCTCATCAAGATAGCCGTAAGTGAAGGACTTCGGGTCATGCAAGAGTGCACGACCAAGGAACGAAGCAGGCAGTACGCGGTGCTGTACCTTTGCTACTCAGTGGAGTAGGCGACAGGGTTGATGGAGAAGACGGTACAATCCCAGAGGCGACCTCATCTATCAGAGAATTACTCCAAGTTGGGGTGAAAACTTCCTGCATTCCAGAAGTTCAATGGCATTGAGAAGGTGAATCACAGTAGCTAACTCAACGCAAGGAGTGCAAACACTTCAAGTGCTTCAGAAGTGTGAGCAAAGAGCAGGCGAAGGCCAGTAACCAGCTCGATGCATGAAGTACAACCTCGAGGAGGCGGGCGAAGTCAAGTAACTTTTGCCTTCTCAACTCTTAAGAGAATGGGCGAAACCGAGTACCCCAATTCTCTTATCTATCCAGCAGAGGAGCGCTGCACAAGTTCAAAGACCCTTCGAAGATAATGGAAGACAATAGTTGTCAAATCCTCACCAATGGTGATCAGTGCTACTGAGAGTAGATTGTCCACCTCATTTCCCAACGAAATGCCAATCGAAAGCGGAAGTGATGCGAACCTACTTGGATGTGACAACTAACTGAAAGAAGAGTCAATGAGCAGATTTTGTGGAGGAAGGACCCAAAAACTTTAGAAGTTTGCGAGGCGATGCTCGTTAAAGCTCCAACAAGCATCCACCCAGTTCAAGCAGCATGTGGAAATTTTGAGAGACTGGCGCAGTAAGGATGGTCTTTTCCTTCATTTGGTGGATCCGCAGGAATCAACGAGGATCAATACAACTCAGCCAACCCCACACCAGAGTCAGAGTCATTGGTGAGTTGAAGCAGCATGGCGGATCAAAGGTTCGACTACTCAGAAACAGCAGCGGAGAGCAGCTGGGAGCCAGGAGGCGCATTGCAGCTAGAGCAGAAGATTGAAGACTCAGCAAAGGCGAAGAGTTACAGTGTTCACAAAGGCTTCGACGAGGACGTCGAAGGGATAAGTGGGGGAGAATGTAACGGACAAACTTCTAAACAAGATGTTGGATGTAATGCTTATGTCTGTCCGTTGTCTTTTGGCATGTTCATGCCTTGTACAGCAGGTAGAGGGGCGGCCGAAGGCTAAATAGTCCCATGTTAGTTGGGTTGGTGGCCTCTTTAGGCTTGTAAATAAAGGTTGTGTCATGTGGACACGTGCGAGAGCTTTTCAGTCTGTAATGGACCATTTTACCCTTTGTTGTGCAACTATTCAGAGCTTGTAAAGTCTGTTTGTAATTTGCAATGTTTATGAAGTGTTTTTCGGACATGTTTGCTTGTGGATCCCGATTGAGGCGTTCTCTTTAACCCGTTCTCTCTTTTGTTGGTCCTAAGGGGCAATGGGAGGCTTCGGGGAGGCTGACCTTTGCGGACGGACGCGCGAGGGTGCCGCACGCCTTAGGCAAAACTAGCTAAGGTCATGACAATCTGGTGGCAGAGCTCGGTGTTACGACTGACGAGGCCCCCAACAGTACGGCCGGCATCTCGCACCCTGTCCATTAGGGCCGTCGCATAATGGAGACCCTGCAAGAAGAGAAAGGGTCAAGGAAATCGGTACCAAGCAGCCGAACCCTAAGAGAAAGGTATACTTACCCAGACCAGCGACTGAGCAAACTTGCTGAGGAGCGTCTCCGAGGACAGGGTGTACAAATCCCGAGCCAGGTCGGGATGGAGCGCCCCTCGTAGGAACGCCGCAGAGGGATCCCCTCCGGCCCACACCCTATCCCCCCGGCAAAGACCTTCCCAACGGGCGACCAGGGGCTCGCGGGGCTCACCACGTGGGATCTCGCTGACCAACCGCGTCAGAAACGGCTCCCCATCCCCGGCCGGGAGTCGGCACAAGTCACGTACGGAAACGGGCTGGGGCCCCTTCCCCGCCGCACGCCGACTAGGCCCGACCCCGCCCTAGTGAGAGCTCGCTCCCGGCCCCCTCGACGCGCATGTCTTCGCCTTCTTTAAAGGGCGCCCATCCCCGACCTCCAAAGGGGCACCCTCCGTGCCCGGCCGAGGTTCGGTAACCGGCGTCGGGGGAGGGGGTGTCGATTCGGCTGCTGAAGCCGGCTGTGGAAGTTGTGATTCGGTCTCTGGAGCTGGGGGAGGAGGCTGCGAGGCGGTCTCCGGAGTCGGGGAAGGAGGCTGCGACGCAGGATCCCCCAGGAGCGACCAGAGGTTCACCATCTCTACAGGAAATGGAAAATGTTAGCATCCAAAATCAGCCGCACGAACGCCCGACACAAATGTCACTGACATACCCTGAGGCACCGGGCTAAGGCCCGCCGCGACCAACCACTGCTCGGACATGGTCTGGATGGCCTGCGACTTAGGGAGAATCTCTCTGAGCCTCTCCCGAGCTTGGCGATCCACCTCGCCCAAACAAGGGGGGGTATTGTCAATCACCCTCGCAGACCACCGAACGCCGAAGCCCCAATCCTGTGCACGGCTGACATAAAAAAATCTCCCCTTCCATCCCTTGTTATTAGAAGGGGCACCCCCAACGCGAAATCCAGTTCGAGCCGTTAAGAAGTAACCCCCCGAGCCCTTGCAAAAGCGGTAACAGGAAAGAAAGAGGCTGAGGGTGGGGGTGATATGAGCATAATAATGGCACTCCCCTAGGAATACCACTAGGTAACGCCAGGAGTTCGGCGTCACTTGAGACGGAGAAACCCGCCAGAAAGACAAACAAGACACGATGAAGGGATGAAGGGGGAAACGCAAACCCGCCTCCAGAGCATCAAGGGACAGAGCGAAACCCTTCGGGAACGGGTCATACGCCCGCTGCCCTAGCTCAGGTGCACTGAGGGCATGATCGCCCGGGACGCAATAACGTTCGCGGAGTCCCCCCAGCGAAGATTCACTCACGGTCGAGTCGATGTCATGCGGCCACATCAAAGCCTCAAGCGACCGCGCCGTCTCCTCGTCAAAGGACTCGGCCAAGGTCGAAGGGGGACCGCCCCCTCCAGCCCTAAGCACGGGAGAGGAAGAGGGAGAGGAAGACGGGGAGGAAAGTGAAGAAGGAGAGGACGACATCTCGACTGACCTCGAGAAGAAGACACAAACCGCGCGGAAGGCCGGGAAGAAGCTTGGGGACACAATGGCGGGGCTCAAAGGTGGAAGCGCAGCAGCAAGGCTTGGAGGAGAGGACAGGCGCCTAAACGTTTAAAGGAGATATCCCGCCAGGGTCAACGCCTCATCGCTTCCCGAGAATGGGCGGCAACACACTCGCGCAAGGGTGCGCCCGTTACGTCGCATCGAAGAATGCCCAAAGGCGCCCCGAATTAAAGGAAAGGCCTGACGTGGCGAACCCGGAGGACGCGGTGCTGCCCAAGGACCCCCTCGACCTCAACGCTTGGAAACGTGCAGTAAAAGTAAACCCCATCCACGAGGCAGCAATTAACACGGCAGCTTTTAAGAGCCCCGATGCACGTGCTCGGCCGCTCCTCGGCCCTTCGGCTTTACGCCACCCAAGACATGCTCGGCCGCTCCTCGGCCCTTCGGCTTTACGTCACCCAAGACATGCTCGGCCGCTCCTCGGCCCTTCGGCTTTACGCCACCCAAGACGTGCTCAGCCGCTCCTCGGCCCTTCGGCTTTACGCCACCCAAGACGTGCTCGGCTGCTCCTCGGCCCTCCGGCTTTACGCCGCCCAAGACATGCTCGGCCGCTCCTCGGCCCTTCGGCTTTACGCCACCCAAGACATGCTCGGCCGCTCCTCGGCCCTTCGGCTTTACGCCACCCAAGACATGCTCGGTCGCTCCTCGGCCCTTCGGCTTTACGCCACCCAAGACATGCTCGGCCGCTCCTCGGCCCTTCGGCTTTACGCCACCCAAGACATGCTCGGTCGCTCCTCGGCCCTTCGGCTTTACGCCACCCAAGACATGCTCGGCCGCTCCTCGGCCCTTCGGCTTTACGCCGCCTAAGGCATGCCCGGTCGCTCCTCGGCCTTTCGACTTCTTGCCCCCCCGAGCCACACTTGGCCCCTTCTCGGTTCCTTAGCTTTGCGCCACTCGGGACGACACCCCCTTCCGCACCCCCAGGGTCCGTGTCTCCGCAACCGACCAACTCTAAAACACAAGCCATGCCTCGGACTCTCGCTACGACTGCCGACGCATAGCTTCTTTCCGGGGGGGAATATGATGAGGGCAATAATGGCGACAGGATGTGAGTGACGCCAGCCACCCTGAACCAACGCCTCACGCCCCGGTCAACGAAACCCCGGGACGCCGACCCAGGCGCATTAACGCCTCGACTGGACCCCGTCCATCACAACAACGCCACCACCCCTCAGCCGACGAGCCCGGCTCTTCGCCCTCTGGGCTCGGCCAAGGCTAGGGAACACGTCGACCGAGACGCGCCATACCCTGCAGCAGCTCGGCCTCCCACGCAGCCCCAATGACCGTGTCAGACGCCACGTGAAGTATTCACCTGCCCCTACAAACAGTGACGTCAGGTAACACCCAGGCCCCCCTATAAATACACCCGAGTTCCAAACAAACAGGAGGGAGGACAAAAAAGACTAGAGAACACTGCTACCTCTCTTCTTCCAAAATCCTCTCCACATCGTTACTAACTTGATCGTCGGAGAGGTCGGGTCGAATTACCGACCCGACCTTCGTGCAGGTACCAAGACGACGCTCCCGCCAACCGACGGCGCCTTCCCCGAGGGCTCCCGATCGCGGCAGGACACACCACCGAGAGATCCCCCGACCGCGTGATTCGAACCAAGCCGTGTCGGCCCCGAGGCCACGGTTCAAACGTGTTTGCACTAACACTTATAAAAAGAATTAGGGCTAAAATATGAAAGAAATCAGATGTTCAATGTGTTAGGGATGGAGGAGCAAGGAAAAACAGAATACTATGATACGAGTAAAAAGAATCCTTTCGACTCAAGAAACCTGTTGTAGTATTAAAAGCAGGAGGATTGATTAGACACTTACAAGATACCAAATACATACAGACTCTCTATCTTTCTCTGCTTGCTATCTCTATATGCCTTGCTACATGAACTACGGTCCTATTTATAGGACCTAGTGACAACCACCCTATAACTACTAGATCATGAGATGGTTAATGAAACCACCTTATAACTACTAGATCATGATTGAAGTGGTTATTGAAATCATCATGTAACCACTAGATCATGATAACAATCTAGATAGATAACTATGAATCAAATCTAACACAATGTGTCGCCAGCTTGGTGACTAGATTGTTTCTTTGATCTTTTATGAATTAAATATTCTTCATACAGGAAACATTACAATGACATCATATTATATTATAAAGGTTTGTCATACCCAAAATTTACAAATGCGGTGTTGTTGAGAACAAAGATATCCAAGGAATCAGATAAGCTTTAGTCACATGAAATTTCCTAATGAACTCCTCCGACTACTAGACAACCCATATTAGACTGCATAAATGAATAGATCACTAGTTTAGTATTGTCTCGGAGCTAAAGATCCCAGTTACAATGAGGAAATGCTCACTAATCTAGCACTAAGGGAAGAATAATACCACTAGGAGCATATATTAAATGGATCACAAACTCATCCTGTGATTTTATTGCACTTACTACTGACTGTCACTACATGATTCAAGAGGGAACATTAATTGGAAGAATTCCTAGGTGCCCATGATGATGATGGTAAAGGGAGGAAGAGAGGAATATGATGTGAAATAAGTGACGTTGCTGCTACTCATATGTAATGTAAACGTAATGAGAAATGTACAAAGTGACCCAGGTCATGGGAATATGATCCATGAATTCTAAAGCGTCTGAGATCTGATTGTGATGATTCTCATATACAAACAGGCAAAGTCACTTTGGTTGCTTGTTCTAGGGAGTAAGTTGGATATGAGATTCCTGGTTTTGTAGTTGCCATTCTCTGCATGCCAATAAGAAAAGATATATAGGTTGATTTGGAAGCGAAATGGATGGGCACTTTTGATTGCACATTTGTACATGTGATCTTAGGATGTCAAAACCAGAATTTGATTTAGTACTTATGATAAAAAGATTATGATAGAGATAAATATGAAATGATATTTATTTTTTTAATTTTTAATTAATATATAATTTATAATGAATACATAATTATTGAGTAATTTAAGCATATGATTTGATTGAGTAATTTTTGAGCAATCTGAGTGCTCGAGGAAAATCCCTCCCTCCCCACTTATATAAATATACATTATCTCCCTCAACACTTATATAAATATATATTATCTAAATCTATATAAATATACATTATTTGAATGAATGAATGAAATTGCTCTTCTTCATAACAAGTTCCTTAATTCATCATGATATTAGATCTCCTCTTGTCTCGAGCAAGACTTCATCTTCCTTGCTATCCGATGACAATAATCTCTCTTCTCCGTCAATATGCCATAGCGATTATCTCATTATCGGGTTTCTCTTCTGGCATGTGGTCCTTCTCCTATGTTAGATCTCTCATAATTGATAGCGTCAGTAAGAGCAATGCACTACTATCTATTATTGCAAACGTCAATTAGAGTTATTTTATTTGTTTGCCATCTTCCTCTAAGCAGGTGATGAATGTTAGCCATTATCGTTGATTACTTTGCTCGATGGTCTTCATCCCAAATCTATAATATTCAGCACA